>NC_061511.1:162964498-163006947 GCF_022539505.1 Lolium rigidum | reverse complement strand
TTATCACCCGCCACCAGGCTGATTCGTGGGGATGAACGGTTACCGTCTCCCCATCGATCCGTGTGGAACAAAATGGGAAAACTTATCTCAGACTTTACATGAAGGACCTAGATGGGAAAACTTAAAAGCGACTAGGTCCTCCCTATCCGTCGCTGCTCTGACTGGATCTCACACCATGGCCGCTGGCGGTGACGACGGGGACTGCACCGCTTGGTCCGCTGTCAGGATAGGTCGTTGTGACGAGATCGAAGATCCTCCGCGTTGGCGCGACATACGGCCTGGAGGAAGATACAACTCCTCGAAGCTAGTACTCTCGAGGTGTGGACCAGCCTCCTTGGCCAAGGATAGCGGCGGCGCTCCTCGTCGTCGCTTGGAATCTGCCACAACTTGAGCTTCTTGCAATCCCGCTGGCGTCGAAGCTCCGCTTCCAACACCAACTCCCAACTCCTTCCCCCCTCGACACCATGGCCTTCTAGAGGAAGAAGAAGGGAGAGGCGCAACAAACAGGCAAGAGCACCAACAACCTGCTTCCATGCCGGCTCAGGGCACCAAGAGCCGCGACACCTTCTCTCCTCGCCTTCATGGCCGGCCAGAGAAGGCAGCGCAACACCATTTCTGCCGCATCCACAACCGGCAAGAGAGGAAAGCGCAGCATAACAAATCCACATCTGCCGGGAAGGCACGAACGACGACTTTATTTGACGGTGCGGTGGTCGTCTTCACCGTCTCCAGCTCCAACCAGAGGAGGTGGAATAGGGTAAGGACGAACCCTAACTTCTAGATCTCGCCTCGACAACCTAGAAAACCAACACGATGGGCATAGAGCCCAAAACCGGCATATAGCCACTAAACCTAACCCTATTTACTCCGCCCCCCTCCCACCACCACCTCCCGCCGGCTATTCCGACGATGGGGGCTCGGGAGAGACCTGATCCTCGGTGCACGACTCTCAAAGCAAGAGGGGGAGTGGAAAGAGGAGACTTCGATGCTCCCTACCTAGCCCGATTTGGATCGATATCGGGGAAGGGTAGCTTAGCGTTGGTCTCAACAAGTAGAGTGCCACTGGAGCCTAGCATGAGAAGTTTCGTGTTGGTTTCGGGTAGTTGATTAGGAGAGTCGAGCTTACTTAAGCACCTCACGATGTTTTCGTAACATAGGATTTAGCCACGCTCAAATGAAATACATAAAGTTACTAAAATAAGCATTGCTTGTGTCAATCTTGTTTGTATACAGTATCTACATTAACAAGGACGGAGACAACACGAGCGATCAAGGCCATGGCCCTTCCCATGCTATTTTTTTTCTTCTGAAACCACCCTTGACATTAGGTGAAATCACGTGGAGTTTAGCACCAAATTCACATGTATAGCCCCCTCCAAGTTGGATTTTTTTCTACAACAACAGATATGGTCCGACCCTAACCGAATGAGGGAAGTTACCTAGTCGTAAAGATCATACTGTAAACTTAGAATGTACATCCTTATCTTCTTGAGTAGCACGACAGGATGTGGGACTCAAAACCACCAAGTCCATGGACTTTGGTTGTACACACTCATAAGAGTCATGTTCCTCCATTACCTTCATGAAGAAACTCATACACTAAAATAAGAATTTTGGAATAAATTTTGTTAGTCACACATTAGCCGCTCCCTCTTGTCGGCACTTTGATATTTCAGTTGGTACCATAGCCAATGGCTCCCGTTATTGCCCTTACTACCTGGACAGTAATAATAATGTTGATGATCAAGAAGATTGAAAAGGCAAATATTGTAATGTTGATGATCAAGAAGCTTGAAAAGATAAAGGTTGGGGCCACCAAAATTGATGCCCTCGCTTCTGGTAACATTTATCACGGGTTCATGTCCAGAGACATGCACCTCTTTTTTATGGATCGATATCATTAGAATTTTTGAATGTCATGAGTATTCATCTTTATGAAGTTTGACTATATGCTTTTGGAAGTTTTTGATGGTTTTTGTATCATAGGGAAGAGAAATCTCACTCTACTAAGGTGAAAAATAGACAACTCAAATTACAAGAACTCAAATCTGGAAAAAGGAAAAAAGAAATGACAAGCACTCAACATTTTGGGAAAGTATTTAGGATCTAATACATGTTAAAGAAATATTTATAGGCATGGGAGCATCCAGTGATGAAAAAAAAACCACCAGTCTATCTCAGCCCTACTCCCTCCATCCACAAATAAATGGGTACATGTGGGGTTTTCAATATAAATTATGAAGTGGAGTGAAAAATACATTGAGAAGATGCATCTCTCCTCTTTAATGCTTTCACCTTTAATGAACTAAGTGCATATAAAAAACAAGGAAAATATGTGTTTAATGTTATTGGGTTTGATTTCCGTACGATGAGAGAAGAAATTTTAGATACTTTAAAATATATTGAAAAGATAAAAATACATTCTTTTATAGACAAAGTTTGAAGCTAGATGTCCACTTATCGTGATAGAGGAAGCACGTGTTGATCGGACGACTAATATTGCGTGGCAGCGGTAACACTATAGAGCAGCGAAGCTGACGAAACAACACCAAACGATACACAAAAGAGAAGAGGATAACATCGCCGCCGGCGCCGATGGTTCCTCCGCCCGCCCCCGTGATCCACCTTCCAAGACTCTCCATCCCCGCCACCCCATCCCGCCGCGTCTCGCTCCGCACCCCCGTATCCGTCGCGGCGTCTTCGCCGAGGAGAAAATGCCGCCTGCCCCAGCTCCGATCGTCGCTGCCCCCCGAAGGTGCGCGTGCGCCGGCAAGTAGCTGCAACATACTCGGTTCAGCTCCACGCTTCTGATGCGAATACTTCGTCTCAGGAGTCCCGGCGGAACTGGTGGGGGAGGACTCTAAGTTCGTGCCGCTGAACGCCGAGGACCCCATGTACGGACCGCCGGTGAGTCGCCGACGGTTGCGCGCTGAGCGCCGACCACCGAGTGCATATATACAGCTACTGTTAGCAGCGATACATAGTGCTTTTTTGTGCTTGGAAATGCTGAGATAATCTTCCTGAATTGGCCCCTATTTCAGGCAATATTGCTCATTGGATTTGAGAAAGGCGAGATAGGGAAGGTATCTGTTTCACAACATCGTTTCAGTCCTGTATTGACAGATAGTTTTTTTCTTCAAAATATCTCTGTGAATTTTGGTAACTCGTGCAGATTCAGGAGTTCCTGAAAGAGCTCGACGGTGATTTTCTCAAGGTAAACTAGGTGATTCCCCGCGCGTTGCTGCTGAAATTTGTATCTGAAATTTTGTCCAACTCATAGTAACATAAATATTGATCAAAAGTTCTAAACCAATCATTCAGAGGATTGTGGTTTCATTCGGCAAAACTTTGGGCAGGAGCATCTGCTGGAGTGTATAGTATATTGGCAAGAACTTGAACAAAAAGCGTCAGCCAATTTTTTTTACCATAGAGAATACTCCCTCCTGTTCATATTAATTGACTCTAATATGGATGTATCTAGACATATTTTAGTTCTAGATACATTCATATTGGAGTCAATTAATATGAATCGGAGGGAGTACTACTTTTGCATGGAGTGTAGTGGTTTACTCGTTTCTGAGGTTATATATTTGATGCATGGTGCGGAAAACAGTACATATATGTACACTGAATTAGATAACCAAGGTTTAAACTATTTACTCATAGATGTCTTCAACTATGTCCGCGTCGTTATCATTAATACTGAATATTACCTCAGAAATATGGAACATTTATAGTTAGATCAGAAAGACAGTCAGAACGGGACATGCCTGATCCTCTCAGATTTTATATTCACCATAATAATTAGGCAGTGGTATTTTGACAGCATAAACTTAGTATCCAATTACAAACAACTGAATTCAGTACTTAGATGAAACATTTGGTGGGCAGTATTAAATTAGAAGATTAGATTTGTCAAGTTAAGTTGTAGGTTTGAAGACATAATATTCAAGTGCTCAACTTTAGAGAAGAGTTCTTACACATGCAAGCTTGCCAACTGAACATAAGTTTCTCTTCTAGCATAGCTGTACGATGAAATGATAGCATTTATTTTCAAACCGGAAACCCACCAGGGGTGGTAGAACTGCATCCTCCATTGCAATAGGACACAACTGAAAATCAAGACAGCATGATGCACTTGCGGTTTGTAATATACCAGCAAATTAAGGAAACAAAAGTATACCTTTAAAAATCAGGAAGTACAACTTATTGAGCATATTTCACATACCTGAAGGATATATTTTTTTAGATAAAAACCTGAAGGGTATATGGATGTTCCATGTGTGGCTTTATGTTTATCCAGCATTATTTAGTCGCACTGTTCCATCCAATATCTTTTAGCAAGCATGCTATAGGGTAATAGCACCATGGTCATACTGAGCTGTAGATAGAACGCAAGTATCTTCATAAGAGTCACTTAATATTTCCTTAGATTTATATAAGTATGAGAAGAAAAGCAGTGAGAAATCATACGATTTGATCAGACAGGTATCAGATTGACCCCATGGTATTCAGAGTGGAAACAACTTACCCGAAATTAAACTGGAATATCCCCTTAGTAGCGTTGTACAGTACAAAACAATCAAATGAAAGTAACAGAAAATTACCAATAAAATTCATACGAAACTAATATGGGAGAAAGATCCAGAATTCTAGTTTGACGTAGCATGCAAATGCTATGGTAGAGAGAAATGGCAGTATCTGCCGATTCGGGGGCTATGATAGCTGCGCTCGGCAGTTGCCACAACAGATCCGATACAGGCACCAAAAGGAAGTAGATGAAACAGAAACTAAATGGTGCTGCCATTGGTGTCTGCCTCGGGCTTGCCTTTGCAGGATATATATACAGTCCAGCCAAGTGTGTGAAGGTCAAACTGTGTGATGCTAAAGACTTGAAGGCGGCTTCAGTGGGAATTTATGGATTGAGGAAGATGAAGGGAACCATCGGAGAGGAACAGATCTGCACTTTCTTAAGTCCAACAATAAGACGAAGGGGAGAGGAAAAGAGCAACAATTCTTCACAAATTAATGCATGTTGAGTGGGGATCATCGATCGGGAGGCACGGCCAGCGTTTGATGCAGCGGCATCGAGTCTCTGTTGCCGACCGAGCGACACATTCTTTTTTCTTCGTTCTGCAGGTTGAGAAGAAGAACCGGGTTTAGGCTGGCTAGAGAGAACGTAGGGATCTTGGTCTTGGTTGGGCCGGTCGAGTGAAACAACAGGTTGCTGGTCGAGGTCTGTGTTGGGCAGGTTGAGTGAAACAGCAGGTCGTCAGTCGAGTAAATGGGCAGGTCGGCCCCTGGCGGAGAAGTAACCGGGAATAGGAAGATTAGGACTGAGACAGAGAATTAAGACCACACCTTTGAAATCCGATGGTAGAGATAATATATTGGGTGATGTGGCTGCACTAGCTTTCAGCTTGCAAATGTTAAATGCATCTTAGCGGGGATGAAATTTATAGGTATTATAAGTTTGGCTTCTACTGTAACTGTACTTGTTTGCACGCATTCTGCTGTAACTGCAGTAACTGCAATTCATCGATAAAAATAATTTGTTTAGTACATGTAATTGCAGAAGGAACAATGATAGCAGAAATAGGAGTCTTTACTATTGAAAAATATAGAGGTATTCTCTAGTGTAAGCAATAAGATCAGGAAAGGAATCTAGAAAAAGGCACGGAAATATAGAATAGCCAAAGCTTACTCTTATTCAGAAACAATCATGTGAGATGAAACTACTGCAGAAAGTTTGCAATGCTATCCTGAAAGTTCAGCAAACTTGTTCGTGTGTCAGGTAATTCAGTGCACAGAAGAAATGACGAAACAAACTTTGTGGGATGCCATGCACACTGAGCAGCCTAATGTAGAAGCTGTCAAGGTAATTATATTTGCAAACACATAATATTTGCAGTCTACGCCTACCAGTTTCTTGCTTCCTAGCCTTAAATTTGGGTATTGGGCCCTAGTTAACATGCGTGTTACATTCACAGATATCACAATCACCACAAAGAATATGCATCTTTTCGGGTCTGACTGGTGAGGAGATGATGATGTTCATCGACGCCTTCCCAGAGTCAGGTACCTCACAATTTGAATGTCAAACGTGGTTATGAAACTTAGCTTATTTCCACACAGAAACAAAGGATCATGTGATGGGATATACTAGGTCGTCTCATTAAACTGACGAACTGTTACTTGTCGTTCAGGGTTGGAACAGGCCGCTTTCGCAGCACTTGTTCCCAACAGCGCGGAGAAAATTCTTAGCGAGGTGATCGAGGAAATAACGGGCGACCACGAAATGCTGGTATATGTTGCTTTTGGCTGCCACCAACCTCCGTGTTTTTCTTATTCTGTCTTCACTACCTGGACACAAAATGAGTTTTCTGCTTTCTTCCATTTCTACCTACAGAAGGGAACGAACTCGGCATGAAGATCTGAAGTAGGAGTAGCGATTTGTCTGCAGAGGCAAATTCAGGCAGCATTGAACTGATCCTCAAGTAATTATCTCCTGAAATCGCCAGCTCCAAGTGATCCATCGGGTAATTGTCAATCCTCTGACTGTTTCTTCTGGTAAATGTCAATCTCTGGAGAAGTTGAGCAGCTTCGACTATGCCCTGCAGTTAGATCAGTCGTCAGTGTACGTTTGAAAGTGAGATGAACATTACTGAGATCGACTTTTCTTGATGTAACCATGTAACTAACATCATTCTTAATCTTTCCTGAAGCAGTTTTAATTCTTGGACCAGGAGCTTCCAGCCTACTTATCCACACACAACATTATTCCTTCTGAATCGTCGTCGTTTCAAGTGTGACGCTACGGATAATCATAATATCGATTTTTTAAGTGCACAGTTGAGCATCCTGGCATGTGAGATGTCTCTTTGAGGAGCCCTATATGGTATTTTCTTCTTTCCATATTGCCATATTGGTTGTCATAGATTTAGATGCATCAGACACATTGAGTAATTATATTACTCCAAGTTATGCCGCAAGGATTTGCCTTCTCTTCATATGTGTACAAGGACTGGTTGGCGGTACAGTGACCCGAAATCTAGATGAAATAATATAATCGAATGATAGATATAAGAATAAAATAGTAGGTCTTGTTCTTGTCCAGATGAGATGGGACAAGCTTGCGACAAACTGCGGGTGTGTTTGGTAGCTCAGCCGACCTCAGATAATCTCACCCCAACCTAGCCCAACTAGCTATTTGTTGTTTGTTAGACCGGCTCGGTCCATATCAACGGTGCCCAACTCATACGAAAAAAGCCTCTCAGCCAGGCTGAGTTGGGAAGCTCAAATCGAGCTTCACAGCCCCCATTTCCTTCTCTCCCATCGGGCTCCTACCCGCCTTCCTCCCTCCGGCCTGCGCCCTTCCGCGCCAAGGCCGGCCTCCCGCCGGCGCCGTCCCGCCTCGCCACGTCCCTCCCTCTCGCCGGCGATGTCCCGCCCCGTCGCGTCCTTCCCTCACGCCGGCGCTGTCCCGCCCCGTCGCGTTCTTCCCTCACGCCGGCGCCGGCCCGTCCCGCGGCCTCCACCCCCTCCCGCTGGAGCCCTGCAGAGGCAGCAGCTCGCACCTCCACGCCCACCACGCG
Source organism: Lolium rigidum (assembly GCF_022539505.1). Taxonomy (NCBI): domain Eukaryota; kingdom Viridiplantae; phylum Streptophyta; class Magnoliopsida; order Poales; family Poaceae; genus Lolium; species Lolium rigidum. The sequence goes on along the minus strand of NC_061511.1, from coordinate 162,999,352 downwards.
ACACCGCTTCCTTCCGCCGCACCAGCAAGAAGCCCCGCCGCGTCTCCTCGTACCAGCGGCGGGCAGGACCTCGTGGAGGAGCTGCAGCGGGCAGAAATTCGTCATGCCGGCTGATGGCGCGTGAGACACACGTCTGTTGGGAACCCCAAGAGGAAGGTGTGATGCGTACAACAGCAAGTTTTCCCTCAGTAAGAAACCAAGGTTATCGAACCAGTAGGAGATGAAGGCCACGTGAAGGTTGTTGGCGGAGGAGTGTAGTGCGGCGCAACACCAGGAATTCCGGCGCCAACGTGGAACCTGCACAACACAATCAAAATATTTTGCCCTAACTTAATATTGAGGTTGTCAATCTCACCGGCTTGCTGTAAACAAAGGATTAAACGTATGGTGTGGAAAATGATGTTTGTTTGCGAAGAACAACAGAGAACAGAGTTTGCAGTAGATTGTATTTCAGATGTAAAAGAATGGACCGGGGTCCACAGTTCACTAGTGGTGTCTCTCCAATAAGAAATAGCATGTTGGGTGAACAAATTACAGTTGGACAATTGACAAATAGAGAGGGCATAACAATGCACATACATATCACGATGACTAATATGTGATTTAATCAGGGCATTACGACAAAGTACATAGACCGCTATCCAGCATGCATCTATGCCTAAAAAGTCCACCTTCGGGTTAGCATCCGCACCCCTTCCAGTATTAAGTTACAAACAACGGACAATTGCATTAAGTATGGTGCGTAATGTAATCAACACAAATATCCTTAGACAAAGCATTGATGTTTTATCCCTAGTGGCAACAGCACATCCACAACCTTAGAACTTTCTCATCATCGTCCCGGATTCAATGGAGGCATGAACCCACTATCGAGCATAAATACTCCCTCTTGGAGTCACAAGTATCAACTTGGCCAGAGCCTCTACTAGCAACGGAGAGCATGCAAGAACGTAAACAACACATATATGATAGATCAATAAACTTGACATTGTATTTCATATTCATCGGATCCCAACAAACACAACATGTAGCATTACAAATAGATGATCTTGATCATGATAGGCAGCTCACAAGATCTAACATGATAGATGATACGTCTCCGACGTATCGATAATTTCTTATGTTCCATGCCACATTATTGATGATATCTACATGTTTTATACACATTATATGTTGTATTTATGCATTTTCCGGCACTAACCTATTAACGAGATGCCGAAGAGCCAGCTTGTTGTTTTCTCGCTGTTTTTGGTTTCGGAAATCCTACAAAGGAAATATTCTCGGAATTGGACGAAATCAACGCCCGGGGTCCTATTTTTGCACGAAGCTTCCGGAAGACCGAGGGGAAAGGAAGTGGGGCCACGAGGCGCCGACACAACAGGGCGGCGCGGCCCGGCCCTTGGCCGCGCGGCCCCGGCGTGTGGGGCCCTCGTGTGGCCCCCGCGTTGCCCTTCCGCCTACTTAAAGCCTTCGTCGCGAAACCCCCGCATCCGAGAGCCACGATACGGAAAACCTTATCGAGACGCCGCCGCCGCCAATCCCATCTCGGGGGATTACGGAGATCACCTTCGGCACCCTGCCGGAGAGGGGAATCATCTCCCGGAGGACTCTTCACCGCCATGGTCGCCTCCGGAGTGATGAGTGAGTAGTTCACCCCCGGACTATGGGTCCATATCGGTAGCTAGATGGTTGTCTTCTCCTCATGTGCTTCATTGTCGGATCTTGTGAGCTGCCTAACATGATCAAGATCATCTATCCGTAATTCTATATGTTGTGTTTGTCGGGATCCGATGGATAGAGAATACTATGTTATGTTGATTATCAATCTATTACCTATGTGTTGTTTATGATCTTGCATGCTCTCCGTTATTAGTAGAGGCTCTGGTCAAGTTTTTACTCTTAACTCCAAGAGGGAGTATTTATGCTCGATAGTGGGTTCATGCCTCCATTAAATGCGGGACAGATGACGAGAAAGTTCTAAGGTTGTGGATGTGCTTGTTGCCACTAGGGATAAAACATTGATGCTATGTCCGAGGATGTAGTTATTGATTACATTACGCACCATACTTAATGCAATTGTCTGTTGTTTTGCAACTTAATACTTGGAAGGGGTTCGGATGATAACCCGAAGGTGGACTTTTTAGGCATAGATGCATGCTTGGATAGCGGTCTATGTACTTTGTCGTAATGCCCAATTAAATCTCACAATATTCATTATATCATGTATGTGCATTGTTATGCCCTCTCTATTTGTCAATTGCCCGACCGTAATTTGTTCACCCAACATGCTATTTATCTTATGGGAGAGACACCTCTAGTGAACTGTGGACCCCGGTCCTATTCTTTTACATCGAATACAATCTACTTGCAATACTTGTTCTACTCGTTTTCTCGCAAACAATCATCATCCACACTATACATCTAATCCTTTGTTACGAGCAAGCCGGTGAGATTGACAACCTCATCTGTTTCGTTGGGGCAAAGTACTTTGGTTGTGTTGTGCGGGTTCCACGTTGGCGCCGGAATCCCCGGTGTTGCGCCGCACTACATCCCGCCGCCATCAACCTTCGACGTGCTTCTTGACTCCTACTGGTTCGATTAAACCTTGGTTTCTTATCGAGGGAAACTTGCTACCGTGCGCATCACACCTTCCTCTTGGGGTTCCCAACGGACGTGTCAACTACACGCATCAAGCAAATTTCACGGCGCCGTTGCCGGGGAGATCAAGACACGCTGCAAGGGGAGTCTCCACAATCCAATCTCTTTACTTTGTTTTTGTCTTGCTTTATTTTATTTACTACTTTGTTTGCTGCATTATATCAAAACACAAAAAAAATTAGTTGCTAGCTTTACTTTATTTACTGTCTTGCACTCTATATCGAAAAACACAAAAAAATTAGTTACTTGCATTTGTTTTACTTATTTCAACATGTTTCCTTTTAATTTTACTTGTAAAAGATATACACGTGGGACAAGGGTCTATAATTGGAAGAGATAATATAGAAGAATTTTTCACCCACGTTAGTATGCATGAAGATCTTAAAGATATACCCCTTGCAAAAGTTGTCCCTACTTATGAAGATGCCTCTGTTTGTTTGGTACGCATGATGGAAGCTGGATTTATTAGTCTCAACCCCATGATACAACACATGTTTCTTACACTTTCTGATATGGAGCGGGGAGAAAAGAGAGATTTTGTTCTAAAAGTCTTAGTGCGAGAATTTGAAGATATAGCTATAGAAGCTAGAAAAGTTTTTATTAAGCATAAGAGGCTTGGCTTTTATACCGACTTTAAAAGAACACTTGAAAAAATGGATATGGATAGAATTAAGTACACTAATAATGTTAATAATGGTGGGGAGATTAAGGCACCAATACCATGTAAGCTCCTAGCAATGCCTGAAGCTCTAGAAGATAATTATGCTTGGCTTGTTCCTGAAAATTTGTTTGATGAGAGTAGCAAGCCCAAGACTAATGAAAAGGGAGCCGCTGAAACTTATGTATCCAACATATTATGCATGGTTGAGAAAACTCCCAACACCCCCGGTTATGATGTCAATGCTTCGTCTCTTGATAATACTTGATACACACTTTCTGCGCCTAGCTGAAAGGCGTTAAAGAAAAGCGCTTATGGGAGACAACCCATGTTTTTACTACAGTATTTTTGTTTTATATTTGAGTCTTGGAAGTTGTTTACTACTGTAGCAACCTCTCCTTATCTTAGTTTTGTGCATAGTTGTGCCAAGTAAAGTCTTTGATAGTAAGGTTCATACTAGATTTGGATTACTTGCGCGAAACAGATTTCTTTGCTGTCACGAATTTCGACCTGCCTCTCTGTAGGTAGCTCAGAAAAATATGCTAATTTACGTGCGTGATCCTCGGATATGTACGCAACTTTCATTCAATTTGAGCATTTTCATTTGAGCAAGTCTGGTGCCTCGATAAAATCCATCTTTACGGACTCGTTCGTTTTGACAGATTCTGCCTTTTATTTCGCATTGCCTCTTTTGCTATGATGGATGAATTTCTGTGTTCCATTAATGTCCAAGTAGCTTTATGCAATGTCCGGAAGTGTTAAGAATGATTGTGTCACCTCTGAACATGTTAATTTTTATTGTACACTAACCCTCTAATGAGTTATTTCGAGTTTGGTGTGGAGGAAGTTTTCAAGGATCAAGAGAGGAGAATGATGCAATATGATCAAGGAGAGTGAAAGCTCTAAGCTTGGGGATGCCCCGGTGGTTCACCCCTGCATATTTTAAGAAGACTCAAGCGTCTAAGCTTGGGGATGCCCAAGGCATCCCCTTCTTCATCGACAACATTATCGGGTTCCTCCCCTGAAACTATATTTTTATTCCATCACATCTTATGTGCTTTGCTTGGAGCGTCGGTTTGTTTTTGTTTTTGTTTTGTTTGAATAAAATGGATCCTAGCATTCATTGTGTGGGAGAGAGACACGCTCCGTTGTTGCATATGGACAAATATGTCCTTAGGCTTTACTCGTAGTATTCATGGCGAAGGTTGAATCTTCTTCGTTAAATTGTTATATGGTTGGAATCGGGAAATGCTACATGTAGTAATTCTAAAATGTCTTGAATAATTTGATACTTGGCAATTGTTGTGCTCATGTTTAAGCTCTTGCATCATATACTTTGCACCCATTAATGAAGAAACACCTAGAGCTTGCTAAATTTGGTTTGCATATTTGGTCTCTCTAAAGTCTAGATAATTTCTAGTATTGAGTTTTGAACAACAAGGAAGACGGTGTAGAGTCTTATAATGTTTACAATATGTCTTTTATGTGAGTTTTGCTGCACTGGTTCATCCTTGTGTTTGTTTCAAATAACCTTGCTAGCCTAAACCTTGTATCGAGAGGGAATACTTCTCATGCATCCAAAATCCTTGAGCCAACCACTATGTCATTTGTGTCCATCATACCTACCTACTACATGGTATTTCTCCGCCATTCCAAAGTAAATTGCTTGAGTGCTACCTTTAAAATTTCCATTCTTTACCTTTGCAATATATAGCTCATGGGACAAATAGCTTAAAAACTATTGTGGTATTGAATATGTACTTATGCACTTTATCTCTTATTAAGTTGCTTGTTGTGCGATAACCATGCTTCTGGGACGCCATCAACTACTCTTTGTTGAATATCATGTGAGTTGCTATGCATGTCCGTCTTGTCTGAAGTAAGGGAGATCTACCACTTTATTGGTTAGAGCATGCATATAGTTAGAGAAGAACATTGGGCCGCTAACTAAAGCCATGAATCATGGTGGAAGTTTCAGTTTTGGACATATATCCTCAATCTCATATGAGAACACTAATTGTTGCTACATGCTTATGCATTAAAGAGGAGTCCATTATCTCGTTGTCTATGTTGTCCCGGTATGGATGTCTAAGTTGAGAATAATCAAAAGCGAGAAATCCAAAATGCGAGCTTTCTCCTTAGACCTTTGTACAGGCGGCATAGAGGTACCCCTTTGTGACACTTGGTTAAAACATGTGTATTGCGATGATCCCGGTAGTCCAAGCTAATTAGGACAAGGTGCGGGCACTATTAGTATGCTATGCATGAGGCTTGCAACTTGTAAGATATAACTTACATAATACATATGCTTTATTACTACCGTTGACAAAATTGTTTCATGTTTTCAAAATCAAAGCTCTAGCACAAATATAGCAATCGATGCTTTCCTCTGCGAAGGACCTTTCTTTTACTTTTAATGTTGAGTCAGTTCACCTATTTCTCTCCACCTCAAGAAGCAAACACTTGTGTGAACTGTGCATTGATTCCTACATACTTGCATATTGCACTTGTTATATTACTCTATGCTGACAATATCCATGAGATATACATGTTACAAGTTGAAAGCAACCGCTGAAACTTAATCTTCATTTGTGTTGCTTCAATACCTTTACTTTGATTTATTGCTTTATGAGTTAACTCTTATGCAAGACTTGTTGATGCTTGTCTTTAAGTACTATTCATGAAAAGTCTTTGCTTTATGATTTATTTGTTTACTCATGTCATTACCATTGTTTTGATCGCTGCATTCATTACATATGTTTACAATAGTATGATCAAGGTTATGATGGCATGTCACTCCAGAAATTATCTTTGTTATCGTTTACCTCGCTCGGACGAGCAGAACTAAGCTTGGGGATGCTGATACGTCTCCGACGTATCGATAATTTCTTATGTTCCATGCCACATTATTGATGATATCTACATGTTTTATACACATTATATGTTGTATTTATGCATTTTCCGGCACTAACCTATTAACGAGATGCCGAAGAGCCGATTCGTTGTTTTCTGCTGTTTTTGGTTTCGAAATCCTACAAAGGAAATATTCTCGGAATTGGACGAAATCAACGCCCGGGGTCCTATTTTTGCACGAAGCTTCCAGTAAGACAAGGAAGTGGGGCCACGAGGCGCCGACACAACAGAGGCGGCGCGGCCGGCCCTTGGCCGCGCGGCCCCGGCGTGTGGGGCCCTCGTGTGGCCCCCCGCATTGCCCTTCCGCCTACTTAAAGCCTTCGTCGCGAAACCCCCGATACCGAGAGCCACGATACGGAAAACCTTACCGAGACGCCGCCGCCGCCAATCCCATCTCGGGGATTCTGGAGATCACCTCCGGCACCCTGCCGGAGAGGGGAATCATCTCCCGGAGGACTCTTCACCGCCATGGTCGCCTCCGGAGTGATGAGTGGGTAGTTCACCCCTGGACTATGGGTCCATAGCAGTAGCTAGATGGTTGTCTTCTCCTCATGTGCTTCATTGTCGGATCTTGTGAGCTGCCTAACATGATCAAGATCATCTATCTGTAATTCTATATGTTGTGTTTGTCGGGATCCGATGGATAGAGAATACTATGTTATGTTGATTATCATTCTATTACCTATGTGTTGTTTATGATCTTGCATGCTCTCCGTTATTAGTAGAGGCTCGGCCAAGTTTTTACTCTTAACTCCAAGAGGGAGTATTTATGCTCGATAGTGGGTTCATGCCTCCATTAAATCCGGGACGATGACGAAAAGTTCTAAGGTTGTGGATGTCTTGTTGCCACTAGGGATAAAACATTGATGCTATGTCCGAGGATGTAGTTATTGATTACATTACGCACCATACTTAATGCAATTGTCTGTTGTTTTGCAACTTAATACTGGAAGGGGTTCGGATGATAACCTGAAGGTGGACTTTTTATGCATAGATGCATGTTGGATAGCGGTCTATGTACTTTGTCGTAATGCGCAATTAAATCTCACAATATTCATTATATCATGTATGTGCATTGTTATGCCCTCTCTATTTGTCAATTGCCCGACTGTAATTTGTTCACCCAACATGCTATTTATCTCATGGGAGAGACACCTCTAGTGAACTGTGGACCCCGGTCCTATTCTTTTACATCGAATACGATCTACTGCAATACTTGTTCTACTGTTTTCTGCAAACAATCATCATCCACACTATACATCTAATCCTTTGTTACGAGCAAGCCGGTGAGGACCGACAACCTCACCGTTTCGTTGGGGCAAAGTACTTTGGTTGTGTTGTGCAGGTTCCACGTTGGCGCCGGAATCCCTGGTATTGCGCCGCACTACATCCCACCGCCATCAACCTTCGACGTGCTTCTTGACTCCTACTGGTTCGATTAAACCTTGGTTTCTTACTGAGGGAAACTTGCTACTGTGCGCATCACACCGTCCTCTTGGGGTTCCCAACGGACGTGTCAACTACACGCATCAATAGCACAAGAGGAGAAGACAACCATCTAGCTACTACTATGGACCCATAGTCCAAGGATGAACTACTCACACATCAGTCCGGAGGCGATCATGGTGATGAAGAGTCCTCCGGGAGATGATTCCCCTCTCCGGCAGGGTGCTGGAGGCGATCTCCTGAATCCCCCGAGATGGGATTGGCGGCGGCGGCATCTCTGGAACTTTTTCCGTATCGTGGCTCTCGGTAATAGGGTTTTCGCGACGGAGAGTATAAGTAGGCGGAAGGGCGAGTCGGGGGTGCACGAGGGGCCCACACCATAGGGCGGCGCGGGCCCCTCCTTGGCCGCGCCGCCTTGTGGTGTCGCCACCTCGTGGCCCCACTTCGTATCCTCTTCGGTCTTCTGGAAGCTCCGTGGAAAAATAAGACCCTGGGCGTTCGTTTCGTCCAATTCCGAGAATATTTCCTGTGTAGGATTTCTGAAACCAAAAACAGCACAAAACAGGACTGTCGCTTCGGCATCTTGTTAATAGGTTAGTGCCGAAAAATTCATAATAATGATGTAAAGTGTGTATAAAATATGTGAGTATTATCATAAAACTAGCATGGAACATAAGAAATTATAGATACGTTTGAGACGTATCAAGCATCCCCAAGCTTAGTTCCTACTCGCCCTCGAGTAGGTAAACGATAACAAGGATAATTTCTGAAGTGACATGCTATCATAATATTGATCAATACTATTGTAAAGCATATGAAGTGAATGAAGTGATTCGAAGCAATGGTAAAGACAATGATTAAACAACTGAATCATATAGCAAAGACTTTTCATGAATAGTACTTTCAAGAAAAGCATCAGTAAGACTTGCACAGGAGTTAACTCATAAAGCAATAGATTCTTAGTAGAAAGTTTTGAAGCAACACAAAGGAAGATATAAGTTTCAGCAGTTGCTTTCAACTTCAACATGTTTATATCATGGATATATCTCATGGATAATTGTCAACACGAAGTAATATGATGAATGCAAATAAGCAAGTATGTAGGAATCAATGCACACAGTTGACACAAGTGTTTGCTCCTAAGATAGAAAGAAGTAGGTAAACTGACTCAACATAAAGTAAAATAATTGGGCCCTTCGCAGAGGGAAGCATGGATTACTGTTTTGTGCTAGAGCTTTTCATTTTGAAAACATAGAAACAATTTTGTCAACGGTAGTAATAATTCATATGTGTTATGCATAAGATGTCCTATAAGTTGCAAGACTCATTCATAGAGTACCAATAGTGCTCGCACCTTGTCCTAATTAGCTTGGATTTTCATGGATTATCATTGCATAACATATGTTTCAACCAAGTGTCACAAAGGGGTACCTCTATGTCGCCTGTACAAAGGTCCAAGGAGATAGATCGCATTTGATTTCTCGTTTTTGATAGATCTAAACTTAGGACATCCATACCGGGACAACATAGACAACAGATAATGGACTCCTCTTTTAATGCTTAAGCATTCAACAACATATAATATTCTCATAAGAGATTTGAGGATTAATGTCCAAACTGAAACTTCCACCATGATTCATGGCTTTGGTTAGCGGCCCAATGTTCTTCTCTAACAATATGCATACTCAAACCATTTGATCATGATAAATCACCCTTACTTCAGACAAGACGAACATGCATAGCAACTCACATGATATTCAACAAAGGTTTAATAGTTGATGGCGTCCCCAGAAACATGGTTACCGCTCAACAAGCAACATATAAGAAATAAGACACATAAGCTACATATTCAATACCACAATAGTTTTTAAGGCTATTTTCCCATGAGCTATGTATTGCAAAGACAAGGAATGAAATTTTAAAGGTAGCACTTCAAGTAATTTACTTTGGAATGGCAGAGAAATACCATGTAGTAGGTAGGTATGGTGGACACAAATGGCATAGTTTTGGCTCAAGGACTTGGATGCACGAGAAGTATTCCCTCTCAGTACAAGGCTTTGGCTAGCAAGGTTGTTTGAAGCAAACACAAGTATGAACCGAGTACAGCAAAACTTACATAAGAACATATTGCAAGCATTATAAGACTCTACACTATATCCTTGTTGTTCAAACACTTCACCAGAAAATATCTAGACTTCAGAGAGACCAATCATGCAAACCAAATTTCAACAAGTTCTATGGTAGTTCTTCATTAATAGGTACAAAGTACATGATGCAAGAGCTTAAACATGGTCTATTTGAGCACAACAATTGCCAAGTATCAAATTATTCAAGCCAATATACCAATTACCACATGAAGCATTTTCTGTTTCCAACCAAATAACAATGAACGAAGCAGTTTCAACCTTCGCCATGAACATTAAAAGTAAAGCTAAGAACACCAGTGTTCATATGAAACAGCGGAGCGTGTCTTTCTCCCAAACAAAGAATGCTAGGATCCGATTTTATTCAAACAAAAACAAAAACATACAGACGCTCCAAGTAAAGCACATAAGATGTGACGGAATAAAATATAGTTTCACTAGAGGTGACCTGATAAGTTGTCGATAAAGAAGGGGATGCTTTGGGCATCCCCAAGCTTAGATGCTTGAGTATTCTTGAAATATGCAGGGATGAACCACGGGGGCATCCCCAAGCTTAGACTTTTCACTCTTCTTGATCATATTGTATCATCCTCCTCTCTTGACCCTTGAAAACTTCATCCACACCAAACTCAAAACAAACTCATTAGAGGGTTAGTGCATAATCAAAAATTCACATATTCAGAGGTGACATAATCATTCTTAACACTCCTGTACATTGCACAAAGCTACTGAAAGTTAATGGAACAAAGAAATCCATTCAGCATAGCAAAAGAGGCAATGCGAAATAAAAGGCAGAATCTGTCAAAACAGAACAATCCGTAAAGACGGATTTTTCAGTGGCACTTAACTTGCTCAGATGAAAAAGCTCAAATTGAATGAAAGTTGCGTACATATCTGAGGATCACACACTTAAATTGGCAGATTTTTCTGAGTTACCTACAGAGAGGTCTACTCAAATTCATGACAGCAAGAAATCTGTTCTACGCGCAGTAATCCAAATCTAGTATTAACCTTACTATCAAAGACTTTACTTGGCACAACAATGCAATAAAATAAAGATAAGGAGAGGTTGCTACAATAGTAACAACTTCCAAGACTCAAATATAAAACAAAAGTGCAGAAGTAAAATAATGGGTTGTCTCCCATAAGCGCTTTTCTTTAACGCCTTTCAGCTAGACGCAGAAAGTGTGAATCAAGTATAATCAAGAGATGAAGCATTAACTTCAAAGCTTACTGGAACATAATCATAATATTCGCGAATCTGGTTGTACCCTTCTTTTAAACAAGATATATTTGTTTCGAGAGTGTTTAATCTATTATGAATGCTAGCAAGAGATGAATCAAAATTATTAGCGGAGCCAGATGATGTAACCAATTTTTTTTATGGCATTAAAAGCTTGATCCCCATCGCAGTGAAGGAAATCTCCTCCCACTACAGCATCCAAGGCATATCTATAGCGAAGAATAAGCCCAAAATAAAAATTACTAAGAAGCAAACTTAGAGTCATTTTAGGTTCAGTTTTTCCATAAGATTCAAAAATTCTAGACCAAGCTTCTTTAAAACTCTCCTCACCCCCTTGTTTAAAAGTAAAAATCGATTCCTCAGGTGATAGAGTAACAAGTACAGGACTAGACATGATAACAAAATAAAATAAATGCAAGTAACTAATTTTTTTGTGTTTTTGACATAGAGAAAGCAAACAAGAGAGTAAATAAAATAAAGTAAGTAACTAATTTTTTTTGTATTTTTGATATAGAGAAAGCAAACAAAGCAGAAAAATAAAGTAAAGTAAAGCAAGACAAAAACAAAGTAAAGATATTGGATGTGAGAGACTCCCCTTGCAGCGTGTCTTGATCTCCCCGGCAACGGCGCCAGAAAAATTGCTTGATGGCGCGTGAGACACACGTCTGTTGGGAACCCTGATACGTCTCAAACGTATCTATAATTTCTTATGTTCCATGCTACTTTTATGATGATACTCACATGTTTTATACACATTATATGTCATTATTATGCGTTTTCCGGAACTAACCTATTGACGAGATGCCGAAGGGCCCGTTGCTGTTTTCTGCTGTTTTTGGTTTCAGAAATCCTAGTAAGGAAATATTCTCGGAATCGAACGAAATCAACGCCCAGCATCTTAGAATTGCACGAAGCTTCCAGAACACTAGAGGGGGCCCAGAGGAGAGCCACAGGCCCACCACACAAGGTGGCGGCGCGGCCCAAGGGGGGCGCCCCCTAGTGTCTGGTGGCCCCAGGTCCCCTCCGACTCCGCCTCTTCGCCTATAAGATGCCTCCTGACCTAAAACATCGACACGGATTGACGAAACACCGTGAAAACCTTCCGGAGCCGCCGCCATCGTGAAACTCCAATCCGGGGACGAAGTCTCCGTTCCGCACCTCGCCGGGACGGGGAATTGCCCCCGGAGTCATCTCCATCGACACCACCGCCATCTTCATTGCCATCGTTGTCTCCTATGATGAGGAGGGAGTAGTTCTCCCCGAGGCTAAGGGCTGTACCGGTAGCTATGTGGTTAATCTCTCTCTCCATGTACTTCAATACAATGATCTCATGAGTTGCTTTGCATGATTGAGATCCATATGATGAGCTTTGTAATCTAGATGTCGTTATGCTATTCAAGTGGATTTTACTTATGTGATCTCCGGAGACTCCTTGTCCCACGTGTGTAAAGGTGACAGTGTGTGCACCGTGTGGGTCTCTTAGGCTATATTTCACAGAAAATGCTACATGTGGTAATTGGTATAATGTCTTGAATAATTTGATACTTGGCAATTGATGTGCTCATATAGATCATGTTTAAGCTCTTGCATCATGTACTTTGCACCTATTAATGAAGAACTACATAGAGCTTGATAAAATTTGGTTTGCATGATTAGTTTCTCTAGAGTCTAGATATTTTCTGGTTAAGGTGTTTGAACAACAAGGAGACAATGTAAAGTCTTATAATACTTACAATATGTTCATATGTGAGCTTTGCTGCACCGTTTTATACTTGAGTTTGCTTCAAACAACCTTGCTAGCCTAGCCTTGTATTGAGAGGAATTCTTCTCGTAAATCCAAATCCTTGAGCCAAAAACTATGCCATTTGTGTCCACCATACCTACCTATTACATGGTATTTCTCTGCCATTCCAAAGTACATTACTTGAGTGCTACCTTTAAAAATTCTATCCTTTGTCTTTGCAATATATAGCTCATGGGAAAATAGCCTTAAAAACTATTGTGCTGAGGAATATGTAGCTATGTATCTTATTTCTTATAAGTTGCTTGTTGAGCGGTAACCATGTTTCTGGGGACGCCATCAACTATTTCACCTTTGTTGAATATCATGTGAGTTGCTATGCATGTTCGTCTTGTCTGAAGTAAGGGCGATTTTCATGATCAAATGGTTTGAGTATGCATATTGTTGGAGAAGAACATTGGGCCGCTAACTAAAGCCATGAATCATGGTGGAAGTTTCAGCTTTGGACAACTAATTCTCAATCTCTTATGAGAATATTATCCGTTGTTGAATGCTTATGCATTAAAGAGGAGTCCATTATCTGTTGTCTATGTTGTCCCGTGATGGATGTCTAAGTTGAGAATAATCAAAAGCGAGAAATCCAATGCGAGCTTTCTCCTTAGACCTTTGTACAAAGCGGCATAGAGGTACCCCTTTGTGACACTTGGTTGAAACATATGTTATGCAATGATAATCCTTGTTAATCCAAGCTAATTAGGATAAGGTGCGAGCACTATTGGTATACTATGCATGAGGCTTGCAACTTATAGGATATCTTATACATAACACATATGATTTATTACTACCGTTGACAAAATTGTTTATTGTTTTCAAAATGAAAAGCTCTAGCACAAAAATAGTAATCAACGCTTCCCTCTGCAAAGGGCCAATCTTCTACTTTATTGTTGAGTCAGTTTACCTACTTCCTTCTATCTCAGAAGCAAACACTTGTATCAATTGTGTGCATTGATTCTTACATGTTTACCTATTGCACTTGTTATATTACTTTGTGTTGACAATTATCCATGAGATAAACATGTTGAAGTTGAAAGCAACCGCTGAAACTTATATCTTCCTTTGTGTTGCTTCAAAGCTTTCTACTAAGAATTTATTGCTTTATGAGTAACTCTTATGCATGTCTTATTGATGCTTGTCTTGAAAGTACTATTCATGAAAAGTCTTTGCTATATGATTCATTTGTTTACTCATTATCTTCACCATCGCTTCGAATCGTTGCATTCATCTCATATGCTTTACAATAGTATTGATCAAGATTATGATAGCATGTCACTCCAGAAATTATCCTTGTTATCGTTTACCTACTCGAGGGCGAGTAGGAACTAAGCTTGGGGATGCTTGATACGTCTCAAACGTATCTATAATTTCTTATGTTCCATGCTACTTTTATGATGATACTCACATGTTTTATACACATTATATGTCATTATTATGCGTTTTACGGAACTAACCTATTGACGAGATGCCGAAGGGCCGGCTGTCTGTTTTCTGCTGTTTTTGGTTTCAGAAATCCTAGTAAGGAAATATTCTCGGAATCGGACGAAATCAACGCCCAGCATCTTAGAATTCCACGAAGCTTCCAGAACACCGGAGGGGGGCCAGAGGAGAGCCACAGGCCCACCACACAAGGTGGCGGTGCGGCCCAGGGGGAGCGCCCCCCCTAGTGTCTGGTGGCCCCAGGTCCCCTCCGACTCCACCTCTTCGCCTATAAGATGCCTCCTGACCTAAAACATCGACACGGATTGACGAAACACCAAAAAACCTTCCAGAGCCGCCGCCATCGCGAAACTCCAATTCGGGGGACAGAAGTCTCTATTCCGGCACCCTGCCGGGACGGGGAATTGCCCCCGGAGTCATCTCCATCGACACCACCGCCATCTTCATCGCCATCGATGTCTCCTATGATGAGGAGGGAGTAGTTCTCCCCGAGTCTAAGGGCTGTACCGGTAGCTATGTGGTTAATCTCTCTCTCCATGTACTTCAATACAATGATCTTATGAGTTGCTTTGCATGATTGAGATCCATATGATGAGCTTTGTAATCTAGATGTCGTTATGCTATTCAAGTGGATTTTACTTATGTGATCTCCGGAGACTCCTTGTCCCACGTGTGTAAAGGTGACAGTGTGTGCACCGTGTGGGTCTCTTAGGCTATATTTCACAGAATACTTATTCACTGAGTTATGATTTGAGTTGGATGTCTCTATGAAATTGTGGTGTGTTAGTGATACGTCTCCGACGTATCGATAATTTCTTATGTTCTATGCCATATTATTGATGATACCTACATGTTTTATGCACACTTTATGTCATATTCGTGCATTTTCTGGAACTAACCTATTAACAAGATGCCGAAGTGCCGATTGCTCGTTTTCTGCTGTTTTTGGTTTCAGAAATCCTAGTAACGAAATATTATCGGAATTGGACGAAATCAAAGCCCAGGGGCCTATTTTTCCACGAAGCTTCCGTAAGTCCGAAGACGAGACGAAGAGGGGCCACGGGGTGGCCAAACCCTAGGGCGGCGCGGCCCCACCCCCGGCCGCGCCGGCCTATGGTGTGGGCCCCCGTGCCGCCTCTTGACTTGCCCTTCCGCCTACTTAAAGCCTCCGTGACGAAACCCCCAGCATCGAGAGCCACGATACGGAAAACATTACTGAGACGCCGTCGCCGCCGATCCCATCTCGGGGATCCAGGAGATCGCCTCCGGCACCCTGCCGGAGAGGGGAATCATCTCCCGGAGGACTCTACACCGCCATGGTCGCCTCCGGAGTGATGAGTGAGTAGTTCACCCCTGGACTATGGGTCCATAGCAGTAGCTAGATGGTTGTCTTCTCCTCATTGTGCTTCATTGTTAGATCTTGTGAGCTGCCTAACATGATCAAGATCATCTATATGTAATTCTATATGTTGTGTTTGTCGGGATCCGATGGATAGAGAATACTATGTCATGTTAATTATCAAGTTATTACATGTGTTGTTTATGATCTTGCATGCTCTCCGTTTCTAGTAGAGGCTCTGGCCAAGTTTTTACTTTTAACTCCAAGAGGGAGTACTTATGCTCGATAGTGGGTTCATGCCTGCATTGACACCTGGGACAGTGACGTAAAGTTCTAAGGTTGTGTTGTGCTGTTGCCACTAGGGATAAAACATTGGCGCTATGTCCGAGGATGTAGTTGTTGATTACATTACGCACCATACTTAATGCTATTGTCCGTTGTTAGCAACTTAATACTCGGAGGGGTTCGGACGATAACCCGAAGGTGGACTTTTTAGGCATAGATGCAGCTTGGATGGCGGTCTATGTACTTTGTCGTAATGCCCAATTAAATCTCACTATACTTATCATGTCATGTATGTGCATTGTTATGCTCTCTCTATTTGTCAATTGCCCGACTGTAATTTGTTCACCCAACATGATTTTATCTTATGGGAGAGACACCTCTAGTGAACCGTGGACCCCGGTCCATTCTTTAATACCGAAATACAAATCTGTCTGCAATACTTGTTTTACTCGTTTTCTCTGCAAACAAATCATCTTCCACACAATACGGTTAATCCTTTGTTACAGATAAGCCGGTGAGATTGACAACCTCACTTGTTTCGTTGGGGCAAAGTACTTTGGTTGTGTTGTGCAGGTTCCACGTTGGCGCCGGAATCTCCGGTGTTGCGCCGCACTACATCTCGCCGCCATCAACCTTCAACGTGCTTCTTGACTCCTACTCGGTCCGATTAAACCTTGGTTTCTTATCGAGGGAAACTTGCCGCTGTGCGCATCACACCTTCCTCTTGGGGTTCCCAACGGACGTGTCAACTACACGCATCAAGCAAATTTCCGGCGCCGTTGCCGGGAGATCAAGACACGCCGCAAGGGGAGTCTCCACTTCTCAATCTCTTTACTTTGTTTTTCTCTTGCTTTATTTTATTTACTACTTTGTTTGCTGCACTTATATCAAAACACAAAAAAAATTAGTTGCTAGCTTTACTTTATTTACTGTCTTGTTTGCTATATCAAAAACACAAAAAAAATTAGTTTACTTGCATTTACTTTATCTAGTTGCTTTATTTACTATTGCTAAAATGGCCAACCCTGAAAATACTAAGTTGTGTGACTTCACTAGCACAAATAATAATGATTTCTTATGCACACCTATTGCTCCACCCGCTACTACAGCTGGAATTCTTTGAAATTAAACCTGCTTTACTTAATCTTGTTATGCGAGAGCAATTTTCTGGTGTTAGTTCTGATGATGATGCTGCCCATCTCAATAATTTTGTTGAATTGTGTGAAATGCAAAAGTATAAAGATGTAGATGGTGTGGTGACCCTGCATACCACTGCATGTTGTAGTATGCCAGTCGTTGATATAACATTCGCGAAGTACCATTCCGCAAATATCACATCCCTCAGAGTAGTACAACAGAACATAGCAAGGTCCATAACTCATTCACATATTATTACAATATACATACACAAGTCGTCTCGGAGCTCCTCTTGGGTTCTTGAGAGGATAACTCCTGGGTTCGGGGCGAACCCAACTTAACTTACAATACCATTGTCTCATTAAACTAAACATTTATTTAAACGAGCAGCTAAATAGTAAGAGTTCGCGCTGCTCGGCTACTACTCCTCCTCCTGATATCCTTAGGCTTGTTCTCCTCCGGAAGCCTCTCCGGATCCATAGACTATGATGTAGTCTACGCCTTCCACTCCTCCCGAGAGGTCCGGTTCCTCGTAGCCGATGATCTCGGCTCCATCATGGTTGTCGTCGTCCTCCTCCGGATGGTTCGGACAATCTAAGCATGGGGTTTAAGAGTGGTATGAGTACGAGCGTACTCAACAAGTTCATTATAGATAAGAGGTGTTTAATGCACTAGCTACGATATTAGACCGGAAAGTCTAATACCAATGCAAGTTTTGATAAACATTTCTTCAATAGATTGCTTTTATTTCAAAGAGCTATGTCCGTCAGCCTTCACCGGTTTACTAGAACTTCATGGAGCTCCTTTCCGGCCGCGTTCGCAGCTTCCTCAATCCCGGAACAGGGAGTGACAGGTCACAGCTTCTTTACACTCGCAGAGGTGTGTTGCTTTACCCATAAGAGATCTTAACCTTGGTGCCAACCGGGCAGCTTTCCCGTCCACACTTCCTTCGGTGTGAGGCCCGGTATAAGGTCTAGCCAATCATGTTCCTCCGCTACCTCGAACACCCACCCTTTGTTGCATACCCCGACCCCGGGTCCTCGTCGGTCCTCTTATACCACTTAAGGATGGACCCCGACCACGACAACAGTTTGGGACTCGTTAACCAAACTCCTTCGCCGGTAGCTGCAACCCATCATAGACCGCAATACCGGGGGGACTTTAGGCTTCCCCAGCCCACCGCTTGCACTTCGAGCGACAAGTGTCTACGGACTATGCCGTGGGGACTTAAGGCTTCCCCAGCCCACCGCTTGCCCCGACAGATACAAGTGTCTACGGTAAAGCGCATCCGTTGATGAACGAGAGGTGGAAACACTTTTGACTACTCCGTCCCACTCCGGATCTTATGGTTAACACGGATATTACGGCACAAGAATCACCGGCGACATTTGTTGTTTAATCCTAGATGGATACAAGCCCGTGCAATGGAACCTCCACCATATCAACACAATCCATGGTTCCATTGCCCACCACTTAGTCATATTCATAGTTATGAAAGTAGTGGTTTTGATTTTTGTGCAATAGTGATAACCATAATACTTTGCAAGTAATTTGATAGAAATACTCAAATGACATGAGCAAGTGATGAACTTGCCTCGAACACCGCAAAGTTCTGCAGCTTGGAAGGTATGGACTGACCCTTGTCCTCTTGTTCTGAAAAATAGCATCATTGTCCGATAAGGGCAATGTTTAAAGAAGCAATAATGCATGATTCCAGGTTTAGGGTTTGTTTCCCCCCCTTCCGATGTCGTTGTTATTTTATGAGAGGTTAGATACTAAGAACATCTTAGGGATACTTGATTTAGGGTAAATCCAACCTTGAAATGTTGTCAAGGTGTTTTAAAGTCCAAAGGCATTAATGGACTTATTTTTATTATTGAAAATTATATGTGTGATTTAAATGATTATTTAAATCCTCAAATTAAGGCTCATTCTTAATTGTCTTCAAAAATTCCCCTTTGTATTTTATTATGATAGAGAATTTTATGCTGATCTATTTTCATATTTTTAATTATTTTTTTAGAGCTATTAAGCATTTCTTATATAATTTCCAAGTTAGGTATTTATTGGATTTATGAAATGATCGAATTGCCCCCGGGCCCACCCGTCGCTGCGGCCCAGCGGGTTAACCCTAACCCGAGCCACTAGTGGCTCGGTCGGTCGCACCGACCCCTTCTCCCCCACTCGCGCACGAACCCTAGCCCTCACGGGCTCTGGCGATCCTCGCGTCGCCGCCCCTTCATCGATTTACCCCGACCAACTCCGGCCGTCGCCGCCGGTGAGGTTAGGTGGATCCGAACCGCCTCTCGACGGCGGACACGGTGGTCCGCGTCGATCCGACGCTCGCGTTCCTGTTCGCTCGACCTCGACCCTCCAAGGCGCCGGGCTCTTCGGCGCTCATCGCCGCCGTGCGCCGGAGAAGCCGTGGGCTTCTTCCCCGGCGCCTCGGCGCCGTATCGCCACCGCGAGCCTCGCCGTGGTGGTGCTGGTGCTGCTTCTCCGCCGCGGCCTGGCCTGGCTGGCGCCGCCGTTCGCCCGGCGTGTGCCGCTGTGGCCGCCACGGCCGTGTTCGCTGGCTCACCTCACCGGTGAGTGTTCTACGCCTCTTTTCTCTCTCTCTCCCTCTGCTGCATCTACTCCTGTTCGACTAGCCCCGCCGCTGGCCTGCCTCTACTGCTTGTGCTTGCTGTGCTCGCGTGTGTGCTACTGCGGCGCTTCTGGCTAGCTGCTGTGGTTGCTCTACTGCCATGGCCATAGCTTATGTTGCTGTTCTATTGTGAATCTGCTATGCTTAGCTTACCGCTGTGATTACCATGCTTCGTGCTTCCTAGCTATTTCTGTTCATTTTCATCTCCGGCCGTGGCCCTCCCGTGATTGCTCATGAGCATCGGTGATGCTCATGGCTTAATGGCATGCACCTATTCATTCTTACCGTCACTAGGGCATCCCGTGTGTGCTTAATCTTGTCCCTGGCTTGATTGTGGTGGTTAATCCTTGCATACTTGCAAGTGCCAGTGCCTCTGGGCTGGTTCATTGAGTTCAGATTCATGATTATGCTCCATTGAGCTGTACTGTTGGCTTAGCAGTGTGATTCAGTGATAAATTGTCATGTGCTTATCTTGTATATTGTGATCCTTTGGGTCATCAAGCCTTTGATGTGCTTCTGGATACAATTATAAAGCCTGATGCTCTTATCTGTGAGGCAATTGTTCAGTTATTTAATTATCTGTTTATATGTGAATTGCCTAGAATGAGTTCTAGTATGCAGTAGCATGCTCTATCAAGCCTCTGGTGTTCATATGATCACCAGTTGCTTGAAACAGCTGCCCTTTGGTGTCTGTGCCTCACTGTTGCTCTCTTGTGTATCACACAGGCCTGGCCTGGTGTGTGCTGTTGCTTGCTTAAGCATCAATTGATGCCTGTCATGATCCATTTGATTATTGGCAAGACCCCGGTGCATCAATTGCTTGTCCTGTTTCATTTATCCGTTTATCCTTGCTTGATTAGATGGATAAATGATGTGAACCGAGATTCAGTGATGATCATCTCAATGGATTTGGTAGGGTTAGATGGATGCCAACACCTGGTTGTGTACCCTAACCCTCCTTTTGAACCCTACTGGGTGATGATATCTGTGCATGGTTTCTTTGTTGGAATTGGTTAAGGGTTGAGGTGACCCTGGCAGTATACAAGTGCTGCCCTGGGATGGCTCCCCTATCTGATGGCTTGCTGTTGCTTACCAAATGTTGTCTGGTGATTCATTTATTGGATTTCCAGTAGCTTTTTGATGTTGAAATCAAATAGACAATGATTTGTCTAATGTCTGATGGCCTTAGCTAGCTGTAGGTGCTAAGTGTGTGGATTAGGTTAGCTATGGTTTCATTCTTGGCTGGATTTCTCTAGTTATGCATGGATTTGCATAACCGTTGTTCCCATAGGATGTTTACCTAGTGATCTTACCCATCTATGCTTGCACCACATGGCTTGCTAGCCAGATGATGACACACACTGGGTATTCTACCCTCCTGTGCTCCTGTGATGCATGATATGCTTATTTATGAGCAAGATATGATCTTGCTCAGGCTTTTGTGTGGTATACCTCACTCCAGCTCCTAGAAAATGAGTGTTGGTGTAGAGGATTGCTTCTGTGTTGTTCTTGTGGTTGATTTACTTGCCCTGCTCCTCCTGGTGATCTTGTGAGCTTGGTTCAGTGCTGTGGTGAGTTAGCAGATTGAACAGCAGTGGCTGTTCATGTGTTCTTGAGTTCTTGTGTTCTTACCAGTGAAGCCTGTCGATGAATGAGCTAGGGTTTGGCTTAAAACTGTTATATATGATGCTCCTATGCTCTCCCTGGTCGACAGCTTGGCTCTGGTCACTTTGGTGACTCTCCCAGGCTTGTGTGCTGTGAGACATGCACACTAGCTTGTGAGCTGCTTGTGTGTTTGCTGCTTGGTACTTGGTCCAGTGAGTGGATCAGCTCGGCTGATCATGGTCATATCCTCTCATTTTCATTTTTCTTGTTAACCTGCCAAGTGGCTTTGCCACTTGGCTTAATCCTTGTTTGGTCTTTGTGTGTATGTGCAGGGACAATGTGATGATCAAGATGAATTTGGAATTCATCAAGTTCAAGATCAAATGAAGATGATCTTGTAGAATTTAGTCTAGGATCATTAAATTGTAATTTTTCTTTATTTTTCTTTCTTCTATTCTGCCCATTTATGTAATGTGTTGTAATTCATTTATTTCCATTATGGATAATGTAAAGACAATGTATCTTGTGTGTTATTCAATAAAGCTCAAAGTTTTCTCTAATGAGCTTTACTTTAATATAATTGTTCATCTTATTTATTATTGATCATTTACTTAATGAATTTCCTCAATTGAATTATTTAAGTAATTATTTAATGTTTGAATTTGAAATTCAAATTCAACCTTGGTTTGAATTTAATCATGTCATAACATTTAGAATTCAATCATGTGAACTCTCCCTCTCTTCTCAAAACCCTAAACTAGTGAAGTGAGAAGCAAGTTTGTCGCACTCTCGAAACCCTAACCCCGTAAGGTGTCGAGAGAGAAACTTGTCCCCCTTCGATGCAGTTTTTGTTTAAAAGCGCGAAATTTCCCTGTAATTTACTATGCAATGCACATCCCTTTCTAAAATCTACCCCTCGATCGTCTCTAAACCCGGGACATTACAGCCTTTCCCCTTAAAGAAAACTTCGTCCCGAAGTTGTGGTTGTAATACCCGAACAGCTCTGGGTATGTTTTCCTCAGGTCTTCCTCTTTTTCCCGGTGGCTTCCCTCTCGGGTGGTGCTTCCATTGTATCTTGCAATACTTGATCGCCTTATTTCTGAGTTGTTTCCAGCCTTTCCTCGAGAATCTTGGCCGGCTTCTCGATGTATGTCAAGTCCGGTTGTAACTCAAGCTCCTCATGTGATATTGGTTCATCCGGGGTCTTCAAACATTTCCGAAGTTGTGACACATGGAATACATTATGAACTTGAGCTAACCTTCCCGTAGATCCAACTCAAAGGCTAAACCTCGATTCCGACTCGCATCTTGAAGGGTCCTATGTATCTAGGGCTCAACTTTCCTTTTACTCCGAATCTCTGAAGTCCTTTCATCGGGCTTACCTTAAGATATACCATGTCTCCAACTTGTGGCTCCCAAGTCCTCCTCTTCTGATCTGCGTAACTCTTTTGCCGGCTTTGGGCTATCTTGAGCCTGTCTCTGATAATGTCAATGATTTGTTGTTTTTCCTTGACATAATCAGGGTTGAACTCTTTGCTTGCTCCGGCTTCATACCAACATATCGGTGATCTACACTTCCTTCCATAGAGAGCTTCAAATGGTGCCATCTTGATGCTGCTTTGATAACTATTGTTGTATGAAAACTCTGCTAAAGGTAGATGCTCCTCCCACGATCCTCCGAAGTCTAGGGCACAAGCCCTAAGCATATCTTCTAAGATCTGATTGGTTCTCTCAGTTTGTCCGCCTGTTTGTGGGTGATACGCGGTACTATAATCCAACTTGGATCCTAAAGCTTCGTGAAGTTGCTTCCAGAATGCTGATGTGAACACGGATCCTCGATCCGACACTATCTTCTTAGGTACTCCATGCTTACTCACGATCTCCTTGATGTAAAGATCAATGAGTTTCTCTCCTTTGTCCTGCTGATTTACCGCTAAGAAGTGTGCACTTTTCGTCAACCGGTCCACGATTACCCATATCATGTCCTTCTTTTTATTAGTCATGGGTAGTCCGGTGATGAAATCCATCCCTATTTCCTCCCATTTCCACTCTGGAATAGGTAGAGGTTGTAACTTCCCCGCCGGACTCGATGTTCAGCCTTCACTCGCTGGCAGTGTATGGCATTCCGCAACATATTGTGCTATCTCTCTCTTCATGTTATTCCACCGTAATAGTTCCTTTAGATCCATGTACATCTTTGTACTTCCCGGATGTATGGAATATGGTGTTTGATGAGCTTCTCGGAGTATTACTTCCTTAATTTCAGCAATATCCGAACGCAAATTCTTTTCCGGAACCATAATGATCCAGATTCTCCACGATGAAATTCTCGATGGTCTTCCCTCATCTATTCTCCTCATCTCTTCTACAATGAATGGATCGTCCAACCGACCCATCATTATCTCATTCTTCAGAGTTGACATTCAACTCATCGGCTACTTGCAACGCCGATAATCCTTCATGGGCTTCCTTCTCCCAAAGTTGTATTTGGGCTTGGCTTATTTCCTTCCTCAACTCCGGTGATATTTCTTGTTCTACTCCTCCGGTACTCTTTCTACTCAGTGGCATCTGCTACAACATTAGCCTTCCTCGGTGTGTAATTGATTGTCGCATCATAGTCCTTAATCAATTCTAGCCATCTTTTCTCGCCTCATGTTGAGTTCCTTCGAGTGAAGAAATATTTGAGGCTTTTATGATCCGTATAGAGCTCACACTTAGCTCCATAGAGAAAATGTCTCCAAGTTTTGAGTGCAAATACGATCGCCGCTAATTCCAAGTCATGTGTTGGATAGTTTACTTCATGAGGTCTGAGTTGCCTCGATCCATAAGATATCACTTTCCGATCTTGCATGAGTACACAACCCAATCCATGTTTGGATGCGTCACAGTACACGGTGTAGTCCTTGCCGACTTCAGGAACTGCTAACACCGGTGCTGTGGTGAGTTTCTCTTTTAGAGTTTGAAAACTCTTCTCACACTCCTCTGACCACACGAATGGTGTGTTCTTTCTTAACAGCTTTGTCATTGGTCCTGCTATCTTGGAGAATCCTTCAATGAATCTCCGATAATATCCTGCCATTCCTAGGAATCCTCGGATCTCCTTGACAGTCTTCGGTGCTTCCCATTCTAGAACTGCTGCTACCTTGCTCGGGTTGACAGCGATTCCATCTTTGCTAATGACATGACCAAGAAATTCCACTTGATCTAGCCAAAATTCACACTTACTAAGTTTGGCATAGAGTTGATGTTCCCTTAGTGTTTGCAACACTAACCTCAAATGATCGGCATGTTCTGCCTTGTTCTTGGAATATATCAAGATATCATCGATGAATACGATGACAAACTTGTCAAGATATGGCATGAAGATCTTATTCATGAGATTCATGAATATTGTTGGGGCATTGGTTAATCCAAAAGGTACTACAAGGTATTCATGGTGTCCATACCTTGAGACAAAGGCAGCTTTCGAACGTCCTCCTTCTTGATCTTTATCTGGTGATAACCGGATCTTAGATCAATCTTGGAAAAGACTCCCGCTCCTCTAACCTGATCAAATAGATCTTGTATTCTTGGAAGTGGATACTTGTTCTTGATTGTGACGTTGTTCAGATTTCTGTAGTCTCCGCACATCCTTCTTCCTCCATCCCTTTTATCCACGAAGATCACAGGTGATCCCCATGGTGAAACACTCTCTTGAATGAATCCCTTTTGTTCTAAGTCATCCAATTGCTCCTTCAGTTCCTTTAGTTCCTTTGGCCCCATTTTATATGGTGCTTTGGCAATCGGAGCTCGTTCCTGGAATTAGGTCGATAGTGAATTCTATCTCCCTATCCGGTGGCATACCGTGTAATTCCGCAGAAACACATCCTGGAATTCATTTACTACAGGGATATCTTCTAACTTCACCTCCTTCATGCTATTCAGCTGTAGCTCCACTTCAATCTGTGTATGTTTGTCGCCTTGGTAGATCATTCTACTTCCATCGGGACTTTTCAAAGACACCGTCTTGTTTACACAGTCGATCAATGCTCCATTAGCTTCTAACCAGTTCATACCAAGAATGACATCAATGTCCTTCATCGGTAAAATGAACAGGTCCGCGTCAAACGCGCACTTATTGATCATAATGACTTGTTTTTGTTTGGCATGGGTTACTAATATCGTTCCCCCGCGTAAAGTATGGTTATGGGTGTATCTAACTTAGTGCAACTAATCCCATGTTTGGTGATGAATTGTTGAGAAATGAATGATGTAGTTGCACCAGTATCAAAAAGTACTTTGCCAGGATGAGTGAGTATCCGGAGCGTACCTATCACCGCCCGGTCGAGTTGACCACCTCCTCCAGACCGGTACAATTCAGCTTGCCGAAGGGCTTCTTATTCTTCCAGCTCCCTCCGGTGTTTCCTCGATTTCCTCCTCCTCCACTATTCTTCTTGGGGCAGTCCTTCAAGCATGTGCCCCTCCCGACGACACCCAAAGCATATGATCTTGGGTTTCTTACAATCCTTCATGACATGTCCTTTTAAACCACAGGAATGGCATATAATCTGATTTGCAGACTGATATCCTTGGTTCCTCCTCTGATTGCTGTTGTTATTGTTGTTGTTGTTGTTATACCGTGGCTTGAAACTCAAGCTGGTATTGGGCTTGTTACTAACAAACCTCTTCGGCTCATACTTGGCCTTCTTCCTCTTTTCTTCTTGCAGTTGTTTAAAGTCATCTTCAAGAGTGATGGCTGCATCCACCAGCTCTTGGAATTCCGTTGCTCTCATCATCCGTAGCCGCACCTTGAACTCGGGGACTTAACCCCTCGTAAATCTCTTCTTCTTCTTGTCCTCGGTATTAACTTCCTCAACAAGCATACCGGGACAGCTTGGAAAACTCCCCGACATATGTCGGATTGCCTTATCCTTCCGCTCGAGACTCTCGAACTCTCGACGCTTCAGCTCCACGATACTTTCGGGGACATTGGATTCCCCGAACTTCCTTGCAAACTCCTCCCGTGTAAATACCTTTCCCGCCGGATACACGGCTACAATATTGTCCCACCATGCTGCGGCAGGTCCACATAGCAGATGGGTAGCATATCTGACCTTCTCTTGGTCATTGCATCCAATGTTGTTGAGCTTGCGCTCGCATCCATCAGCCAATCTTCCGCGTCCATCGGCTCCGGCGCGTATGCGAAAGATATCGGCTTGGTGTTTTGGAAGTCCGCTAATGAGACTCCCCGGTTCTCCGGTCTCTCCACCCTATTCTCGCCGCATCAGATCCCGAAGGAATTTGTTCTGCAGCCTCCAGTGTTACACGCTGCCTCTCTTCCGCCGCTTGCATGTACCGGATAAAGTTTTGCCGCGTCATGGGTGGTGGTGGTGGTGGAAACCGATCTCCGGCTGCACCCTCAGCCTCTTCCTTCTCCTTTGCTTCGCGCTCCATGCGCTGCGCTTCCGTCTCGTTTCCTAACGTTCCCGACATAATCCCCCTAGTTCCGCAACACAAGATGATACTCATAATTACTCCATGCGCAAGTTTTCTGAGCTCAACATTGTGCACAGAACTAGTCACGCAATGGAAATCAAGAAGCAAATCCAAATCATACAAAACATATACCATATATTTACATACATAAGTGGTCTTATTACATAACTCAAGTCGATGTGAGTATGCAAACTCACTTATTAAAGTATATGTACAAATTTCTACAAATATTACAAACTATAATACACGTGGTACTTGTGTATTATAGCCACGCCTCCCTTGGTGGTCTTCTAATTGGTCTTCACTCCCGTACATTCCAGAGCTTCCATCCAGCCGAACGTGTCGTCCTCCCGATAGACCCCGGAACATAAGGTCTCCCCGTTGGCTTGTAATCCGAGTCGGATGATGATCCTAAGGAGAAATCGTTGTTCATAAACCGATCGTTGAGTGCATCATAATCCACCCATCGGGTGTACTCTCCCGTAGCCCCACCATAAGGATTACCAAAACCCATACCCGACTCAACCTCGTGTCGGATATCCTCCATCCACTCCTTCATTACTAGGATAGCTCGGTTCCGGGTTGTTGCGTCATCATTCATCTCTCCATCATAATACTCCGTAGTACTATGGGTTCCCGTATCATCTCCCCAACGCCAACCCCTAGAATTCTCGATTGGAGTCTCGAACGCTGATTGTTTCCGATTCCTCGCCGCCTTCGTATCCCCCATAGGAACTACCCGTATAGTTCCCGTGTGTAACAGTGTAGGTTCACGTGCAAGTGGATCAAAATCGATGTAGTCACCAGCTGAATAAACCGGTGTGTGTACCACATTCTCCATAGGTTCTTTGCCCCTACTCTCCTCCTTGGGTTCAGTGAACTCCTCAAGCATCGTATCAATAGCTCCTATCAGATGATTATTCAACTGAAAGAGTAATGATATGAAGTTACGGCTGTTATCCATATATTTGGCTGCTTCAGCGGGTTTACTTTTGGCATATTTGAAATGGTTCAGCATGGGATCATTATCTTCCTCCATATGAGGAATGTGGGTGAATTCGGAACCCATAAGCGCTTTCGTCTTATGCTCCCGAATGTCTGTTATGGCTCTCATAACAGCTATATGGTAGGCTGTATTGGTTGTCCTTGCTTCCCAACTGGCATGACTACGCTCATTCCCAAAGATTCGGGAAGTCGCAGTCCTACTCGCACTTGGCCAACACCGGACCATCATAAAACATGTACTTCTTTACCGGAATCTGGGATCGCACCCAAATTCTAGTAACATGGCTCGTAGGATATCCGCTAGTCCTCCTCGGTACTCGTTCAGCTGTTGAATCCATAACTTTCACGTTTCTTCCCGGTCGTGAACTTGCCATGTTGGCTCGTAGAAATAGAAAGATTATGAGATTAGTAATAATGCATCATAATAGAGATAATAAAGAATTATCGCACTAAAAGATATGATTGTTGTATTCTCAATTGAATATACACCATATTTTTAGAGAACTCTTTACTAATCCTATTTGACTCCTAACGTTTTAGTCCCATTTACTAGGTTCCAACCTAAGGTCAAAGCTTTTGCTCGATACCAACCGTGGTGACCCCGCATACCACCGCATGTTGTAGTATGCCGCCGTTGATATAACATTCGCGAAGTACCATTCCGCAAATATCACATCCCTCAGAGTAGTACAACAGAACATAGCAAGGTCCATAACTCATTCACATATTATTACAATACACATACACAAGTCGTCTCGGAGCTCCTCTTGGGTCCTAAGAGGATATCTCCTGGGTTCGAGGTGAACCCATCTTAACTTACAATACCATTGTCTCATTAAACTAAACATTTATTTAAACGAGCAGCTAAATAGTAAGAGTTCGCGCTGCTCGGCTACTACTCCTCCTCCTGATATCCTTTAGGCTTGTTCTCCTCCGGAAGCCTCTCCGGATCCATAGACTATGATGTAGTCTACGCCTTCCACTCCTCCCGAGAGGTCTGGTTCCTCATAGCCGATGATCTCGGCTCCATCATGGTTGTCGTAGTCCTCCTCCGGATGGTTCGGACAATCTAAGCATGGGGTTTAAGAGTGGTATGAGTACGAGCGTACTCAACAAGTTCATTATAGATAAGAGGTGTTTAATGCACTAGCTACGATATTAGACCGTAAAGTCTAATACCAATGCAAGTTTTGATAAACATTTCTTCAATAGATTGCTTTTATTTCAAAGAGCTATGTCCGTCAGCCTTCACCGGTTTACTAGAACTTCATGGAGCTCCTTTCCGGCCGCGTTCGCAGCTTCCTCAATCCCGAACAGGGAGTGACAGTCACGCTCTTTACACTCGCAGAGGTGTGTTGCTTTACCCATAAGAGATCTTAACCTTGGTGCCAACCGGGCAGCTTTCCCGTCCACACTTCCTTCGGTGTGAGGCCCGGTATAAGGTCTAGCCAATCATGTTCCTCCGCTACCTCGAACACCCACCCTTTGTTGCATACCCCGACCCCGGGTCCTCGTCGGTCCTCTTATACCACTTAAGGATGGACCCCGACCACGACAACAGTTTGGGACTCGTTAACCAAACTCCTTCGCCGGTAGCCGCAACCCATCATAGACCGCAATACCGTGGGGACTTTAGGCTTCCCCAGCCCACCGCTTGCACTTCGAGCGACAAGTGTCTACGGACTATGCCGTGGGGACTTAAGGCTTCCCCAGCCCACCGCTTGCCCCGACGGATACAAGTGTCTACGGTAAAGCGCATCCGTTGATGAACGAGAGGTGGAAACACTTTTGACTACTCCGTCCCACTCCGGATCTTATGGTTAACACGGATATTACGGCACAAGAATCACTCGGCGACATTTGTTGTTTAATCCTAGATGGATATAAACCCGTGCAATGGAACCTCCACCATATCAACACAATCCATGGTTCCATTGCCCACCACTTAGTCATATTCATAGTTATGAAAGTAGTGGTTTTGATTTTTGTGCAATAGTGATAACCATAATACTTTGCAAGTAATTTGATAGAAATACTCAAATGACATGAGCAAGTGATGAACTTGCTCGAACACCGCAAAGTTCTGCAGCTTGGAAGGTATGGACTGACCCTTGTCCTCTTGTTCTGAAAAATAGCATCATTGTCCGATAAGGGCAATGGTTAAAGAAGCAATAATGCATGATTCCAGTTTTAGGGTTTGTTTCCCCCCCTTCCGATGTCGTTGTTATTTTATGAGAGGTTAGATACTAAGAACATCTTAGGGATACTTGATTTAGGGTAAATCCAACCTTGAAATGTTGTCAAGGTGTTTTGAAATCCAAAGGCATTAATGGACTTATTTTTATTATTGAAAAATATATGTGTGATTTACATGATTATTTAAATCCTCAAATTAAGACTTATCCTTCATTGTCTTCAAAAATTCTCTTTGATATTTTATTTGGATAGAGAATTTTATGCTGATCTATTTTCATATTTTTAATTATTTTTTTAGAGCTTTTATCACTTTTCTATTGAATTTTCAAATTCCCGGTTTTTAATGGAATTTGGAAAAGACTATTTTGCCCCCGGGCCCACCCGTCGCTGGAGCCCAGTGGTTTGGCTAGACCAGCTCGGGTCCAACCGACCCGAGCGGTCGGTCGCTCACTCCTCGCCACGCCGCTCGTCCTAACCCTAATCCCCTCCGCTCTCACCGGCGACCCGCGCCGCCCGCGCCGTCGCCGGTCGATTCCGGCGGACTCTGGCCGCCATGGCCTACGCCATGGGGCGCAATCGACGCGCCTCTCGACGGCGGTCATCCTCATCCGCGTCGATCTGGAGCGGGCGCTGCTCCAGCTCGTCTTCGTCCTCCCTCGCGGCAGCTAGGGTTACGGGATCCGCTCGATCCCGCCGTTCCTGGCGCTCCCGGTGCTTGGGCTCCGCCCAGGCCTCGCCGCCGTGGTGCGGGCGGTGCCGTGGTGTTGTGGTGTCGCCATGGCCCGGCTTGGCCTGGCGCCGCCGTGCTCCGGCGCGTGCCGCCGTAGCCGCCATGGCCGCGCCTATCCGCCCGACCATGGTAAGTGTTCCGCCGCCTCCTTTTCTCCCCGTGCCTCTCTTCTTCTTCCTCCAGCATCCCCGGCCATGGCTTCCCTCCCCGTGGAGGTGCCGGCCATGCTCGCCTATCGCGCCGTTGCCGTGAATCTGCTATGCTTAGCTTACCGCTGTGATTACCATGCTTCGTGCTTCCTAGCTATTTCTATTCATTGTAATCTCCGGCCGTGGCCCTCCCGTGATTGCTCATGAGCATCGTTGATGCTCATGGCTTAATGGCATGCTCCTATTCATTCTTACCGTCACTAGGGCATCCCGTGTGTGCTTAATCTTGTCCCCGGCTTGATTGTGGTGGTTAATCCTTGCATACTTGCAAGTGCCGGTGCCTCCGGGCTGGTTCATTGAGTTCAGATTCATGATTATGCTCCATTGAGTATGTACCGTTGGCTTAGCAAGTGTGATTCAGTTGATGAATTGTCATATGCTTTTCTTGTATATTGTGATCCTTTGGTTCATCAAGCCTTTGATGTGCTTCTGGATACAATTATAAAGCCTGATGCTCTTATCTGTGAGGCAATTGTTCAGTTATTTAATTATCTGTTTATGTGTGAATTGCCTAGAATGAGTTCTAGCATGCAGTAGCATGCTCTAGCAAGCTTCTGGTGTTCATATGATCACCAGTTGCTTGAAACAGCTGCCCTTTGGTATCTGTGCCTCACTGTTGCTCTCTTGTGTATCACACAGGCCTGGCCTGGTGTGTGCTGTTGCTTGCTTAAGCATCAATTGATGCCTGTCATGATCCATTTGATTATTGGCAAGACCCTGGTGCATCAATTGCTTGTCTGTTTCATTTATCTGTTTATCCTTGCTTGATTAGATGGATAAATGATGTGAACCGAGATTCAGTGATGATCATCTCAATGGATTTGGTAGGGTTAGATGGATGCCAACACCTGGTTGTGTACCCTAACCCTCCTTTTGAACCCTACTGGGTGATGATATCTGTGCATGGTTTCTTTGTTGGAATTGGTTAAGGGTTGAGGTGATCCTGGCAGTATACAAGTGCTGCCCTGGGATGGCTCCCCTATCTGATGGCTTGCTGTTGCTTACCAAATGTTGTCTGGTGATTCATTTATTGGATTTCCAGTAGCTTTTTGATGTTGAAATCAAATAGACAATGATTTGTCTAATGTCCGATGGCCTTAGCTAGCTCGTAGGTGCTAAGTGTGTGGATTAGGTTAGCTATGGTTTCATTCTTGGCTGGATTTCTCTAGTTATGCATGGATTTGCATAACCGTTGTTCCCATAGGATGTTTACCTAGTGATCTTACCCATCTATGCTTGCACCACATGGCTTGCTAGCCGGATGATGACACACACCGGGTATTCTACCCTCCTCGTGCTCCCGTGATGCATGATATGCTTATTTATGAGCAAGATATGATCTTGCTCAGTGCTTTTGTGTGGTATACCTCACTCCAGCCTCCTAGAAAATGAGTGTTGGTGTAGAGGATTTGCTTCGGTTGGTCTGTGGTTGATTTGCTTGCCCCGCTCCTCCTAGCAAGCTTGTAAGTCTTGGTTTAATTTCTGGTGATTGTGAATAGATGGAACAGCTCTAGCCGTTCATCCGTTCATGGTGTTCTTGGTTGTTCTTGATGAACTTACCACCGACGCCGTCGATGGATGAACAAATGGCTAGGGTTTGGCTCGTAAAGCTGTTATATATGGTGCTCCTATGCTCTCCCCGGTCGACAGCCTTGGCTCTGGTCACTTTGGTGACTCTACCTGATGCTGTGTGTGTCGTGAGCACATGCACAACCAGCTTGGTGTGAGCATGCACACCGTGTGTGTGCCGCTTGTGTACTGTGGTACCAGATCGCGTGAACTCGGCTTCGTGTGGATCACTCGCAGTCGTGATATTATCCACTCATTTTCATTTTTCTTGTAACCTGCCAAGTGGCTTTGCCACTTGGCTTAATCCTTGTTCTGGTCTTTGTGATGTATGTGCAGGGATCAATGTGATGGATCAAGATGAATTTGGAATTCATCACAGTTCAAGATCAAATGAAGATGATCTTGTAGAATTTAGTCTAGGATCATTAAATTGTAATTTTTCTTTATTTTTCTTTCTTCTATTCTGCCCATTTATGTAATGTGTTGTAATTCATTTATTTCCATTATGAATAATGTAAAGACAATGTATCTTGTGTGTTATTCAATAAAGCTCAAAGTTTTCTCTAATGAGCTTTACTTTAATATAATTGTTCATCTTATTTATTATTGATCATTTACTTAATGAATTTCCTCAATTGAATTATTTAAGTAATTATTTAATGTTTGAATTTGAAATTCAAATTCAACCTTGGTTTGAATTCAATCATGTCATAACATTTAGAATTCAATCATGTGAACTCTCCCTCTCTTCTCAAAACCCTAAACTAGTGAAGTGAGAAGCAAGTTTGTCGCACTCTCGAAACCCTAACCCCGTAAGGTGTCGAGAGAGAAACTTGTCCCCCTTCGATGCAGTTTTTGTTTAAAAGCGCGAAATTTCCCCAGAATTTACTATGTAATGCACATCCCTTTCTAAAATCTACCCCTCGATCGTCTCTAAACCTGGGACATTACACTACGATACACCCCCTATACTTGTGGGTCATCATTACCCCATGTCATTTCTTCCTCCTTGAGAGGTTAGTTCAACCATTCTTTTGGCTCTCTCTCTCTCTCTCTCTCATACTTAATTTTTAAAGCTCAAAAGATTGCTTCCTCTCCCACCCCCTATGATTCTTGCATCTTCTTGAGTAATTTGTAAGAAGAGATCTAGATCGACAATCTCTAGCAATCAATTCCTCCTCTAGGTGAAGGGAACTCTTGTGATCCAGATCTTGAAGTCATTTGTTGATTTTATCCTTAATTCTTCCTCTCTAATTTCTTCCTACTACTTGTTTCTTTGGTGGGATTTGAGTGTGAAGGATTTAACACCATTGGTTTTCTTACTTTGCATCCTTGCATAGTATTGAGCTCCCTATCACGATTTGTTCGAGTGAGAGACCTTGAGCTTCTTCCTCTTGGAGGGTGACCTCCTTGGCTTGGGATGAAACCAATTTTTATGGAAATATAATGACAAATAAAACCCCAACAAAAGTGGAAATGTTTGGAATCATCAAAAGATATTTTTACACAATTTTAGAAGTGAAAGCTCTCCAGCCTAAGAACCGGTAAAACATCCAAACTCGAAAATGCAATAGAAGATGCGTATGGATTCGTTTTCGATGATCTTGGGTTTGTTGAAAAGATAGCAACAAGCTCAAGAACGTCACATAGAGAACACACCAAGAATCAACAAGAGTAAGGGGATGCAAAGTATGAAAAGTGTTGAGATCCCTAACGCGTTGTGATCAAGTTACCCAACCGAAAGCCCCTCTTGATAGTGCGACTATCTATTCTATAACCCGATATCCAAACAACCACATGAGAACGGTAAAAGGAATCTAGCAAGGCCATAACTCTATCTTGCGCATCTCGCTTGATCTTGATGACAACGCTTCAAGCTCCATTCAAGCTGGAATGCCTCACTTGATCATTGTTGCTTCGTGAATACTCACAGTTGCTCCCCAGACAGCACTATGGGAAAACTTCATTGAAGCACATCTTCACAAGTCCAATATCACCAAATGGACGCCCAGTCTCAAGCACATGATCTTCTCGAGATGATCATCTTGAACTTGCCCTTCTTAGCCTTTATGATGATCACCACTTGATGTCATCCTCCCATGGCGAGATACCTTGTATTTTCTCATGCATTCCATCCATGGCTAAAATGAGTTCCACACAAGAACTCCATCTTCATTTCTTCTTCTTGATCATATCATATTATTCTCGTCAAATTGATGACCTTGATGCCAATAGCCAAGGTATATATTTATCTTCGTGGCATCAACACTTGAATCCTATACATGGACCACAAGAATTACATATGGAATATTCCTTCATATAAACTGAAGGAAAATATTAGTCCAGAGGAATTGTAATTA
>NC_061511.1:162907041-162964398 GCF_022539505.1 Lolium rigidum | reverse complement strand
GTCCGATTTTCCGTGGCGGAAGGGCGCCCAAGCGCGACGGACCGAAAAAATCGTCGTAGGACTTTGCCTGACGCAGTTTCCACAACAGAACCCATATCGTCGGGTTAGGCCCATAGGCGACGAAAAATACCCCTTAGCGGACGATTTTGAGACTTTGTCTATCAGAACTTTTCTTGTAGTGTTAGCATGCGCACACAGCATATGTATGAGCAGATGCTCATGACAGGGTAACATCACTTGGTTTGACCAAGAGTTGCTGGCAGAAAGTGAGCAACTAGATTCAGATACTATCCAAAAGCTATTCTTGTGCAAATAGATAAATATAGGTAATATAGGTGCACAGATAGCAAACCAGTAGAGTAGTACATAGATACTAGAGGCTACAGAGACCACCTAGCTATTCCTAGCCAATTAAACCATCAGTTTATGTATATTTTCTTCACAGGCAAGTCACAGTGGAATTCATATGTATATGATGCGTACCCTACTGTGCAAGCTACAATGAATTTAGCCAACAAGTAATGATCCAACAGTGAGAGCAACCCAAGCATTAGCTAGAGCTACTGTGGTCACATCAACCACAAGCCATCCAGCAACCAAAATTCATAAATCATCATCATCCAGGATGGATTCAGACTATATATATCTTCCAGTAGCTAGAACATTGCTGTACCACCAGATCTGAATCACCGTAGCAAATGATCCGATGGACGCCGATTTCTTTTGCGACCTTGAGCCCATGGACCAAAGCTTCATACTCAGCGACATTGTTTGATGCCCTGAAGTGTATCTGCAGCATGTACCTCAAGTGATCTCCTTTTGGTGAGGTGAGGACCACTCCTGCACCGAGACCCTTTTTGAGTTTGGATCCGTCAAAGTGCATCTTCCAGTAATCCACTTCCGGTTTAGGCGGCTTATATTGCATCTCAGCCCAATCAACCAGGAAATCTGCCAAAACTTGTGATTTTATGGCGTCTCGTCTCTCGTAAGCCGGTACGTATGGTGACAGCTAAATTGCCCATTTGGCAATCCGGCCGCTGGCATCTCTGTTGCCGATGATTTCCGAGATAGGTGATTCGCTTACTACCTTCATCGGATGCTCCTCAAAGTAGTGCTTGAGCTTAGTGGTGGCCATAAACATGTCGTAGGTCATTTTTTGGAAGTGTGGGTAGTTTTGCTTTGAGAGGGAGAGCACCTCGCTCAGTTAGTATATCGACCTCTGCACGGTTTTTCCTTCCTCCTCTCTTTCTACTACAACCACAACGCTCACAACCCGGTTTGTCGCTGCTATGTAAAGCAACATGGGTTCCCTTTCCAAAGGTGAAGCCAATACCGGAGCCGTGGCTAGCATTTTCTTTAGCTCCTTGAACGTTGCGTCCGCCTGCAGGGTCCAGACGAAAGTATCCAATTTTTTCATTAAAGCATACATCGGTAAAGCTTTTTTCCCCAACCAGCTTATGAACCGTCTTAGCGATGCCAAGCTCCCGGTAAACTTAATTTTGCACATCTTTAAGGTCTTGAGGTATGCTCATTCTTTCGATGGCTCGAATTTTTACCGGGTTAACCTCTATATTGTGGCTTGATACCAGGAAACCGAGTAGTTTTCCGGCGGGAACGCCGAAGGTACATTTTGCCGGATTGAGTTTCATCCGGAATCTTCGCAAGTTGTCAAATGTTTGCCTCAAATCAACGATTAAGGTGTCTCTTACCTTTGTTTTTATCACGACATCGTCTACATAGACTTGCACGTTTTTACCGATTTGATCGAATAGGCATTTTTGCATACAGCGTTGGTATGTTGCGCCAGCGTTTCTCAAACCAAAAGGCATAGTGACATAGCAATAAGCCCCGTGAGAGGTAATAAACGCAGTCTTTATTTGATCTTCTTTTTTCAGAGGAATTTGATGGAAACCGGAATAAGCATCAAGAAAAGACAACAGTTCACAACCAGCGGTGGAATCGATCACCTGATCAATCCGGGGTAACGGGAATGGATATTTTGGGCATGCTTTGTTCAGGTTGGTGTAGTCAATGCACATGCGCCACACCTTTGGAGCTTTGGGGTCTTCCTCTTTCTTCTTCTCGACCAGCATCGGATTGGCCAGCCATTCGGTGTACTTTAAATAAGAACTAGGGCTTCTATGGTTTGGAATAACATTTGTACTTCAAAAGAATAACTTTTGAAGAACAGGTTAATAAGAATAAGAAATACTTTAAATAGGAGCTAAGTGCTATTAGGGTTTACTAATAGGGCTAGTTAGTTCTTAAGTAGAAGTGATCTACATGTAGCAAGTATTAGTAGGTTTATTACTATGGTTGATAATAGGTATTCTATCAAAGGATGGTTATTAAGGTGATGTTATGAGTTAAGTAGGGTTTACTATGGCTTCACATTTTCTTCACTAAGTAATCATTAATGGCTTCTAAACTAGGTGACTTATAATTTCCTAAATATGGTTTAGTGGGATAAGAGCATGTGATGTGAATTATTACACAAGATTGGTATTAGGATGGATCTCCATGGTTCTACTAGGGTTTGATGGTTGAGGTTGATCCTAATGGTGTGGTATATAAGATTGATGATCAATGGTGCTAACATGTGGTAACAAGCTAGGGTTTATATCTAGGTGACACTAGTGGATCATATAGGTTTAATCAAGAATAAAGACATGAAATGCTAATCATATGTGAAGTGATGTTGTTTTATTTTAGTAGATCATGATCATGTATTATTTTGTTTCTTATTAGGGTTCTATAGGTATAAGTGAAGCTTATAGATTCAAATGGGCTAAACCTTTAGGTTTTAGGATTGCAACAATTAAGGATGAACACATAAAATAATGGTATTAAGGTCTTACTTAAATTAAAACTAGGATTTCTAAATTATGGTACAACTCTTAAAATGATAATTTACAATATAGGTGTGGTTACTAATTACTTTTAAACAAAATCAGTAATGGTTTGACATTTCATTTGTTTTCAAAAGAATTTGTAATCATTTAAGAAACTAGAAAATAACAATTTTCAAATTAGGGTTTATGAATTACCACTAATATTTAAGTTAATGAAAACATGATAAAGAATATTAATATTAACATTTTACTTAGTTACTGTATAGAAAAGTTAATTTTTAAATTTAACCAATTATTGGATTCAGATTGTGTTTTGAATAAATGGAATAGCATAATTAATTAGGTTTAAAATAATTGAATTTTCATTTTGACACACATTTTTATTTTATATTTTATTTGAATAGAGTTTATTTTTGTGAGCATTTTGATATATTATTTATATTTTTCTGAGCTAAAATGAATTTTACAAATTTTGTCAAAGTTTCAGTATTTTACTGGATTTTTAAATAACTTGAAAACACTAGACATACCGATTCAGATCTAGCTCTAGTCACTGGCTAGTGGGTCCATTGACTAGGTCAGTTGCCACGCGGGCAACGACCAGTCAACGACGTCAGGGGGACCCACATGCCACGTTGGCGTTGCCGGCGGCTAAACGCCGGCGACCAAATCACGGCGGCGCTACGCTACAGGGCCTCCTAGGATGGACTACTGATGGTTTCCGAACCTCCTCGACACGCAGAAGACGATGGTGGTGAAGGTTTTGCGAGGGGATCACCGGAACTAGCTCCGGTGAGAGGTGTTGCGGCGGTGCTCTCCGGCCAACTCGCGAACTAGGGCTACGGGCGATGCTAGGAAGAAGTAGAGGGGTCCAGAGATGCGCAAGCTCACCTTGAAGCTCAAGGTGTGGTCGGCTACGGCGATTATCGACGGAGACGGCGAGGAATTCGCCATTACCGGCGATATGCTGCGGAAGGGATCGACGAAATTCGCTTCACTCGGGCCTCCCCTTGATGCTCTATTCCTCCAGGGTGCTCTACGCGGTCAGGCGCGTCGAATGAGCTGCGCCATGGGCTCCGGGATGATCTCAATCGTCGGCGCCATGCTCAACACCGGCGAACAGGCGAGGAAGAAATTGAGAGATAGAGAAGATCTGAGGGGAAATGGAGAGGTGGATGAGATCAAGGAGTGCTCGGCGGTGCTTTTTCCCCCATTTATAGGCTGAGAGGAGCTCTGAGGCCTCGACACGATGACGGCGACGGTCGGGAGGTGGCGGTCTCTGGAAGGTTTAGTCTGGCGAAGATGTTTTCTCCCGTGGACAGACTCGGACGCGAAACAATTAGGGCAAGGTTCTGGAACCTTCTGCCGCGTCCAGGCATCCCTATCGTCGACGAGGACGGTGTCTACTGGCGCTGCCGCGGTGTCGAGCTCGGAGAAGAAGACGATGATGGCGACCTTCTTTTTAATCGCGAAACGGTACGTGGACCGTTTCCAGTTGGGCTGGGCTACGTCGTGGGCTTCTGCTGGGTAAGCTTCGTGGGCTGCGACGGTCTGCTGAGGTCCACCAGGTAAGACTCTCCTTTTTCTCCTTTTTCCATTTTCTGTTTTTATTTTCTGTTTTGAATTTGAATTCAAATTTGAATTCTGTTTTGTTTTGCAGGTTCTAAAACATTTGAATATCAATATAACTTGATAACAATGCTCACTATATAACCTTGTTGTTTAAACAAATATTTAGTTTAGGATTTAATTGATATCTTGTGAGGCTTGAGTAAAATATAAATGGTTTATTTATTTATTTCAATTCCCTTTTTAATTTAGGAACCAGATCTATTTGAATGATTTGAAATTTAGAACATGTGCATGGT
This sequence comes from Lolium rigidum, assembly GCF_022539505.1. Classification (NCBI taxonomy): domain Eukaryota; kingdom Viridiplantae; phylum Streptophyta; class Magnoliopsida; order Poales; family Poaceae; genus Lolium; species Lolium rigidum. The sequence goes on along the minus strand of NC_061511.1, from coordinate 162,959,678 downwards.
GAACACATTTTATTTTTCTAGTGCTTAACCATAGTGATCATTCACATATAATTTAATTATGGCTAGGGTTTAACAAATGGTAAAGGAAATGGAATTGGTTCATGATTTTATGTGAATGATAGTTCTTAAGTTTTAAGAAGATGATTTGGATATTGGTTTCACTCTACTCACCAAATGATATTTAGTCCTAAGCACATATGGCTTAGTTTATATTGTGATCCATGATGCACAAGTTAGGACATAATATTTTATGTGGATTGGATCCTATGTGAAAAGGTTTAGGGTTTTGGTAATGCTTCACTAGTTGAAGTATAAATAGGCATGAGGCATGGCAGGGTTCTACTTATAATCCAAAGTGATACTTGGATTGAAATGCAAAAGTGATCTAGGGTTTTAGTGGTGATCACCCATGTGTGATACACAATTAGTATTTGGATATGGGCATAAGCTAGGGTTATGCTAATTTGGCTAGGGTTACTCCTCACTTAATTAGGACTCATGCATAAAGGCAATGCTAGGTTTGTCTCTAATGTTTGGATAAACAAGGTTTAGGTTTAATGCCCTAACTCCTCCATACGAGGCATGAGGATTGGTTTGGGGTTAACTACTAGTGATATACTTATTATTTTATGTGATAGATGAGATCTATTAATTATATGTGTTTAACTTATCATCTATATTTACAAGGTATAATCATGCATTAGACAATATCCACTCATTCCTCACTAATCCCTCTTTAATATTCCTCTCATCACACTCATCCTAGATTCTTAGGGTTTATAGTTAATACCAAGTTGTGATGATTATGGAATTGGTTTCCTAAGGTATTGCTATTGGAATAGGGTTCTCACCTCCAAGATCAAATGTTGACTTGAAGAACTAGGATTAGTACTTCTCTGGTATTCTTGTATGGACATGGCTATGGTTAGTATTATAACTTCTCTCACTTTTCAATGTCTTGGAATATCCTAAGGTCATACTCAAGAGATGATGATATGATCTCTAAATATATGGTTTGCCTAGGAATACTACCTTGGTATCTTCTGTAGCTTGTTCTTCAGGAAATATGATAAACCTGCATCTTGTGGTATGCCTCCACCTCCTAGCTTCTTCATCTTGATCCTAGCTAATTCACATGGAGTGGCTCTATGTGTTTGTTCCCATGTATCATGGTACTTGATGAGCAAATGGATGAAGGGTGTGGCTCTATTTATAGGCTTGGGCAAGCTCCAGTATCATGACACATAGGTGGTGACTCATGTGTTGGTTAGATGAGTAAGGTGCTTGGTTGTCATGCCCTTATCCATAGCAATCCTTTGAGCATGAGGTGGCATAGCTTGGGATGCAAGTCATGTAGATATTTTCATCCTATGTGGCAAGATCATTATCCTCTCATATGATTATTTTTGGATAGCCAAGTGACATTTGTTACTAAATATCTTGTGGATGGATTATTAATGTTGATGAGTCAATATATAATGTTTGATTGGATTTATATTATAATATTGGTCAAAAGGTCAAGGTTGAAGGTTATTCCTCAATTTTGGATAGTTGGGGTTTGATTTCACCAAGGCAAGATCATATGAGTTTCAAAATACTCAGAGTTAGTTTTGTTCAAATAGTTTGGACTACAATTCGTAATGTAAACGGATTTAGTTTTATGATATTCCATATATTTAATAAGTTACGATTTAAATAAGAATGTGTGGCTTTTATGCACTTTAGACCCTGTGGTTTACCTTATTTGGTAATAAGTGTATAAGTGAATTAAAGTACACACAAAGGTAGTTGCTAACTTTTAAGTGTTAATAAGTTAGGGTTTGATTCTTAAAGAATGTGTTGTTGTAAATCTAATTCCATTTGACCTAATCCATAGATCAAATCATCTCTACCCAAAACAAGGTTTTAGCAAAGATCACAGTGAAGTTTATAGCGCTTGACTTGATGTGCTACTTCAATTCCAGCAAGTCAAGTGAAACTTCAGTTACTGTGACAGGTTTTATTTGAAAGCGTGAAAATTCCCCGGATTTTCTATGCATGAATGCAATGCACACTTTGGTGTTCTCTCATTTTGTTGCCTCTAAACCTGGGATATTACAGTGGGGTTAAGAGGCAGCGCGCAAGCACTAAAAACCTATAGAGACACTCTACAACATTTGTCTATCAGAGAAGGTGAGAGATCGCATAAACTAACAGTTCTATACTCTGCAAACATAACAAAACCGATGCATTCCTCCTTCACAAAGGAAGAAGTACTAACAAGGGCACTCACACGGTTGACAAATTTTATTAGGTACCCGTTGTAGTAATGCTATGTTACTACGCAAGTCATTAGCAAATTATTAGCATCAACATAAAGGTGTAAGTTGTTCTATGATCGAGTTAAACAGCTCCAAGTCGTCCATAACCGCAGACACGGCTTATCGATAAGATGTACACCCTGCAGGGGTTGCCCAAATGTAACCATACGCATGCTCGAACCCACTTACTACAGGTGGAGTCTCGCAACAAGATCGTTCCCAATGCAAGAGAAAGTTTAATGGAAGCCACCCAACTAAGCTACTCGTGACGAAGTTCGGCCGTACTCCGGTACGGACCCAGAGGTTTGCGAGGAGGGCTATGCTTGCATGAACAACCTACTTTCGCTAAACCTGCCGCGAGATGATGTACAATACAGAATATAAACACCCGAAAGCAACAGAAAGTAAATCGTGCATATCGTGCATATGAGCAAATAAAACCAACGTTGTGGCTCTCAATAAATAGACTCGAGGAAAGGTAGTGGGTTATGGGGGTCCCACCCCCCCCTCACGTACGGGTAGAGCGCTCAATCTCAGAACAGATAACAAGAACTCGGGTCCTAGGGGACATTAGCGAGTAAAAGTTTAGATGCTCTCGCAAAGGGGCTCACAGATGCCTCTGCTTACAATTTTAGTTGTTAACATTAAGTAAAGCATGAGTATCTCCAACAAATATATCCATAAACCATGTGTCATGATTCCCCAATAGATAACCCGACAAGATAACGATAGCGAAACGAGATATAACGGCACTAGCATGCACTACGACTCGCAAGGCAGAACCGATAAACAAACAACAGCTGTAGGAGGGTGGTGGAGGCAATATGGTCTGCTTCAGGTAACAAGTGGGTAGTTCACGTGACAAAAACACAACTTAAGGATAGCATAAGAGAGAAGTCAAAATAAAATAGGTGAGCGACTCCTGCAGAGACATGAGTTTATGAAATGCTTGCATGTTAAAGGTTGTCGCATCAACTCATCGTCCTATCCATGAAGAAGCAAAGTGCTACAACAAACAACAGATGCAACACTTACTACTACGGAAGAAGAATCGGCATGATCAAGATGATATGCATGACATGGCAAAGATGATGTGATGCAACTTATCCATATTAATCGGAGTCGGAACCCCGGACAAACAAATTAGGTTGGAGTTGCATTTTCTACTGACAAAGTTAAGTGTTGATTAGCATGGCATAACATGGCAAGGGTGCGCTACTTCAAAGTTAAATGGAGAGGGGAAAACCACGTCGGTATTCCGAAATACTCCGCATATATGTGAGGTGGATATGTGTAACTATCAACGCAAGACATGATGTGAGATGCAAACAGGTGTATGGATGGCATATTCATGTTCAGTGCATTTTTCTTATCAACTTTCATATATAACACATTTTATTTCGAGTTGCCAAATAAAGTTATTAGCAGAATAGTTTTTATTATATAAAATAGATAAACATATTTCATTTTTAAATAGAAAAGGACTTGAACGAAAAGTCCAGCCGGAGAAGGGACTGCGGGTTAGTTTTCATAACATCCAGGGGGTTATCATGTAAAGCCGAAGCTATATGGACTGCAGGTTCATGAATTAAAGGATGCAGGGGCCCTTTTGCAAAACGTTTGGATCTGGGTTTGGTAGACTTTTCTCACCGAGATGGATCTGAGCCGCAGCGGATGACATGTGGGGTCAAGGAGTCAACGTGGCAGACGACGTGGTGGACGATGTGGCCACCATGTGCAAGCGGCGGTTATCACCGGCGGGACGGCGAGGATACTTGCGGGCTACTCGGTGGTTTCTAGGATGCACGGGTGGGGGCGTTCGGCGCATCTCGTCGGTGCAGACCAGAGAGAGGTGGTGTTGTGGCAGGAGCCTCGCCGGAGCATCACCGGCGACAAAGATCTATGGAGGCGACGACGGTCACCAAGGTGACGAAAACAAAACAGGAAGCTAGGGAGGAGGCGAGGATGTCTAGGGGTGCGCGTTCTCACCCTGAAGCTCAACGTGTAAACGTCGAGGCCAGAAGAGGAAGAGGTTTGCCGGAATTGTTGAATTGATCCACCGGGTCAGAGAAAGTAACGAGGTCGGAGGCGACAATTTAGGGCGCTTTGAGTCGATTCCTTCGACGAGGTTGCAGAGGAGAACAAGGCAGAGATTTTGGTGGTGGTGGCTTGTCGAGGGGATGCCGGAGATGGTGGGGCGTCGGAGAAGAAGTGACGGTGCTATGGGGAAATACCCTCTCCCGTTTTGCTTGCGGAGGAAGAAGAATGGGGGAAGAGAGGCGGCGGCGCGAGGGGAGGATGGAGGAGAGGCTAGGGTTTGGAGGGGATTAAAAGGGAAAGAGGGGGAGCAGGTGGCGCGGTGGGTGCGCTGCGTTGTCTAGGCCATGTCGATGGTGACGTGCACGGGGGGGGGGGCTCACGCCTCCTGCGTGAGGGGAAAGACGACAACGAGGAGGTCGTACCGATTCAGCGAGCTGGGCTGAGTGGGGTCGCAGAAGAAAAAGGCCAAAGTGGCATGCGGCGGTGGAGGGAAGAAAAGAGGGAGGTGGGCTGGGCTGGAGAGGGAAAAGAGCGGGTCAGGGAGAGTGTTAGGGTTTTGTTTTAAATTCTTTTTTCCCATTTTGTTTTTAAAAACTGGTTTGATACATCTTTTGAAAACATAGCAAAACAAACAAAGTTTTATTTTGAAAACATTTAAAATAACTTTATTTGTTAGATAGTTTTGGTGTTAAGGTTTTGTTCAAGGAGAAGACATAGAGGTGGTTTATTATATAAACCATATGAGAGGAAGAAACAAAATAGTTTTTATTTGAAATAATTTTTATTTGATAAAATCTTGTGAATGATATGATGCATAAAAGAAAAAGAACAAGCAAAATCTATTATCGGTGTATGCGGGGCCGTTACATCCAACGGAAACATCTTGTCCAGCATCCACCTCTCCAAACCATCATCATCGGTTCCCCAGAGCCAAACAACAAGGGTGAGTTTAACAATGCATATGACACAGATCTTCCCATCCCTGGTCTCACCGGCAACAAGTGCTTCTTGCCCTTCTACGTGAGGCAGATCGACCCGAGAGAACTGCATCGTAGCCGTGTTGAGCACTCACGCCGTGGCTAGACTCTCTGCTACCCAGTAGATGGACCCATTCACCAGCTTTCCGTTGTCAGGGGTGTACTTCTCGTCCAAAGGCTGCAACACGGGCCGCATATTTGCAGTGAACACCAACGGGAAAATCTGTCACTCTCTAGTTTCTGATGAGAGGACGGCGGCTTGCGCCCCGTAGTCTTCGCTGCAGACGCAGATAACGCGGAATGGGCCTTGGTCTTCTTCCGGGGAGAGGACATGGTACTCGATGCACATGTCTTCGCAGATCTTGTCAGGCGGCGTGGGGAAGAGATGTAGGGCACGCGTCAGGGGGTTGTAGACGGCCAATCCATCGGTTTTATTATAGCTGATGAGAACGGCGTACCCATCGTGGCAGTTCTTGATTCCCCACTCAGGGGTGGAGCCTTCGTCGTCGGGGAGGCGGGTGAGGAGGAAATCGGCGCCACGGACGGCCGCGGTGAGGTCCGGGTCGGAGCGCAGGCGGATGGGGCGGAAGGCAGGGGTGTCGGAGTCGAAGAGTCGAGGAATAGGCCGAGGAGTGGGGGCGAGTGGAGGTCGCAGAAGCGGCGGCGAAAGGCAGGGGATGAACGGACGGCGCGGAGGAAGGCGGGACATGCGAGAGTGGCGCGGACGAGGGTCGGGAGGGAGGGGAGGCGTAGGAATATCTCTCGAAGGAGGTCGTCGCCGAGGGCGCATATGGTGGTCGGAGCTGCTGCTGGGGATTTCGCCAGCAGCGGCGGCGGCTCATATGCCATGGCGACACACAGGGAATGAGTGAAGGCTGTCTGGTTTCTTCTAGGAGTACTACTAGAAGCAAGAAGCCCAAAAAATCTCATGGGCCAATATGGGCCGGCGCCCAGTAATGCTAATTGCTAAATGTGACTTCCGCCATAAAAAAAAAAGGTGAGATACATGTGAAGAACATTGAGATGATATTGACGGAGCTAGTGATGGCGACTTCAGAATGTTTTGATGCAATGTCAAGAGTTTGTCAGTGTCCTCTCTCAGTCTCTTTTATTTAGGTTTCTTCTATCTGTTATAGTGTCTTTGCTTAATTAACAAAATCATTTTGCGGTGACATTTCGGAGTGGAACAAGGCTACTTGGTTTGACTCAAAAATAGGCTACCAAATTGTTTCACAACATCCAAAATTGTTGCCAAATTTTTGGATGCCAAAATATTTGTTTGATGAAACATTTGATAGCCAACTTTAGGTACATGCAAACCAAGCAAATACCATAAACTTCCGTTGCACTTTGAAAGCCGGAGTTAAATTCAATACAACTAACCGGTAGAATCTTTCGACTAGCAAAATATGCAACAGATACAAAGATATAGCTTGGGGGTTATTTCGTCAACAAGTTCTTCCTTCTTCAAACAAATATATCACCCCAGTTGTTTTCCATGAACTTCCAGTACGACATGCCACTAGTGAAACATTGAGCAATGATTCTCACACTTCTTAGACAGCTATACAACATGTTCGACGATGATAGGATGTCAATAGATGCAAGCATGGAGCTTCAGTGAGATCGTCCATCATTTCCTTCCCTCAACTATATATATTTGCTTGCCACCTGACACTTCATAAGGAAGTTCCACTGACAGAGATTCTACATATGGATCAACTATACATGATACAGCTGCAAACCTGCAACTCCTGCTTTCTACCCTGTGTAGATTCAAAGTTTGAAAGGACGCTTGCTACTTGTATTGAATGAAACATATGACTTTCCTTCAGGGCATCAGGAGGCCTATGATATGATATAGTTCACTGAGCACATATATATCACCTCAACAGTTTTGGGCAGCTCACGAGAACTTTTAACCGGATAAGCTGGTTAGTATGCTGCACCAGCCTGCAGATTTTGCTCCAGCGTGCCTGCGGATTGTCTGTATGTTTGTGCCTATTTAATATCAAATTTTTTGGAGTTGTGGAAATACAAAAAAAATTGGAGTAATTTCTGGAATAAATTTGAGATTTTCCGGAATAAATTGCAGCAGGGGCAAAATGGTGCGCTGGTGCCAGCCACAGTGGGGGTTGCTTTTTTTTTTAACAAACCAACTAGTATATCACAACTTTTTTAGTGCAATTTTGTCACATATTGTTGCAGGGGTAAAATGGTCATCTTAGTGCTTAAATTGTACTAGAGGGCCAAATAAGGAACCAACCAAACTTTGTGGGTCATGAAAGGAAGAAAAAATTTGTCAGGACCAAAAAAGGAAGGCAAACTTCAGACAGGGCCAAATAAGGAATTCTCTCGAGAAATATCTAGGGAATGTAGCTAAAAAGTATATGTATAATCTGTTCCCAGTATCACCAAATATAGGGTATGTGGAAGTGAATGTACTTAATTACCTCACACAACTAAGATTTGCTTTATCTGTATTTAGTGTGAAAAGAAGAAAATGTCCTATAGAGGAACAGCGCAAAAAATTTAGTGCTAAAGAAACAACCGACTATCTTTTACATTGTTTATCAAAACACGGTCGAGAGAAGCAAGAAGGTTGAAACATGATATTTGGATTTGCAACTACATGGTAGATTTACGCGAAGTGCTAGAATATGGTGACCACAGGATTGATTTTATTTCCAACTACTCAAGAGAACTTAAAAAATATTGGTAATAGAGTAAATGGGGACCGTCCTGGCTGGCATTCAGGAAACATTGTCAATCACAGAGAATACTTTTGTCAATGATCAAAGAAACCTGCAGGCAAGATGAAATTGTTCTAATTATTACATGATCTGGGAATCTTGCCTGATAATATTCATTTTCTTCCATTGCAATATGAATCAGGAGCCTAGTCAATAGTGATGTTTGGTCTGAAAAAAATGTCTGTTACTCCTTTTAATTTCTAATCAGAGGTTACAAATATCATACTTCCATTACAGTAGAAGTCTGGTCATTAGTATCCACAAAGTACACAAATAGCATGCAATTCCCAAGTCCTTTTATTTTTTTTAGTCTAAAGAAACAATAGACTATCTTTTACATTGTAAACTTCCTTTCTATCAATGAATCGAAACGCAAACCTTTTGCGTTTTCGCGAAAAAAAAGTGCTGCAATTAGAAATCCCACGGTAACACATTCTACATGAATTCAATCTACACAACATAACACAATCATACACCAAGCGATTCAGGAAATATAGCCAATCACATAGAATGCAATTCCCAAGTCCTTTTATTTTTTTTAGTCTAAAGAAACAATAGACTATCTTATACATTGTTTATTATGCAGCAATACGATCAAGAGAAGCAAGAAGGTTGAAACATGATATTTGGATTTACTAACTAGGAATGCATCGACAAAATCATAGCAAGACATCAGTACAAACGTAAGGATAATGATAAAGAAATGCGGTTCTAGTTTCTTCGTCCCAGTAATGTACCTTAGAAGAGCCCAGGGTTCACCTGGTTGCATAGCAACAAAGGAGGCCATGGCATCAAGTAGGGATATGACGTGCCACCGTCAGCATGAAGGGTAGGACAGTTGATTCAGCTCCGCTGATTCTAGGCACAAAGATAGGAACCAGCAAGGTAAACTATGACCCATCTCACAGTAAGTAGACAAGTACACAAATCCATCAATGAATTGCCACAATCTTCAGTGCAAAATGATCCACTACCACTACTGAACACTGAATAATCACATAATTAAGCTTGTCATCGTCAGCTCTCCAAACCCAGATAACAAGCATGGGTTGAACAACACAAAACTTACAGAGCTTCCCATTCTTTCTCTCACCAGCGATAAATTCCCCTTTGCCCTTCGAGGCACGGCTCGATTTCAGAGAACTGCAGTGTCGTGGTGTTCAGCACAGACATATTGCAGAGCCATAGTCACTCCCATCTATTAATAATCTACATCACTCGGAAAATATTTCTGTAAGATGTGTACTATTGACCTGAAAGAACATTTCGCTATGGTCGACCATTCGATGAGTTTTGCAAGTTCTCGAAATTAGGCCAAGATAAAACTGGTATAGTACAAAACAATTCCCCTTAGTAGAGCAGGCAGTGCGCTTGGTGAGAAAACCGTTGCAAAAATGCAATTGAAAAAGAATGGGGAATTAGTGCTGCAATTAGATCTTCGGTTCCCCCTCGTTCCCCCTCGTCGCTCCCGTGGGCGACGGGAGGGAACCCTAGCCGCCACCGGCCCAGACCCCCTCCCCCTGCTCCTCCCTCCCCTCGCCGCCGCCGGAGGGCGTCGCTGGGCAAAGCCCGGGCGCTGGCGGCGGCGGGGATTCCTCTCCCCCTCGCGCGGAAGCCTTGGCGCGGGCCGACGCGGCCGGTGAGGGCGGCGCGCTCGACGAGGGGCGCTGCGGCGCGGCTGCCTCAGCAGCGGCGTGGCGGCTTCGTGGCGTGGCGGCGACCCCGTGCTGGAGGCGGCGGCTGCCCTCGGGCGGCCACCAAGTCCGGCGGCGGGCGGCGCGGCCAAGCTGTAGGGGTGGCCGGCGACGGCGCTGGGGATGGCGGCGACGACGCTGGCGGCAGGTGGTGCTGGGCGGCCGGAGTTGGCATCATGGCGGCGCGGGCTTGCTGGCTCGGATCTGGGCCCTTTGGGCCCGATCTGGGTTTGGCGGGCCCCAGCCGTCCTGCCCTCCAGCGCCTGGGTGCGGCCAGGCACCTCCTCTTTGTCCGTCCTTCTCGGCTCCGAGCGCATGTGCTGCTGCTCTAGCCGGGTTGGGCGGAACCCTACGCCATCTTGGCGTGGCGGCTCGTGGCGTCCGCGCGGCGCTGGTGACAAGGTGGACGATGCTGGATGGCTGGCGATGCTCTCTGAGGTGGGTGCGTGCAGTCCCGCAGTCCCGCAGCGACCCACCCAATGTGGCACCTGCGCCGCTTGCGGCTCGGTAGTGCCTCTCTTAGGCGGCCTGTCCCTTTGTGGGCATGGCTTCCCCCGACCTGGCGCGTTGTACGTGCTGCCGGCGGGTTGCGCTGCCAAGGCTAGCGCTTTGAGAGAAAAGGGCCAGCGCAGGAGGTCTTGGCGATGGATGATTGTGCCTGCAGTGGTGAGGAACCATGCTGCGGGCGAAAGCCCTGCCTTTCGGGGCCGGTGACGGCGACGCCTGAGGGCGCCGTTTTCCTCTTGTGGCGTCACCGAGGAGTTTCGGCCCCTCCCTTGCCTAGGGTCTCATGTTCCGGGTGAAAACCTCAGATTTGGCTAGCCAAATCGGGCGACGACGGCGTCTTGGACGTCGTACCCTCCTTGGAGGCGTCGTCTTGGGAACTTGAGTTCGGGCCGTAGGTCTTCCTCGTGGATCTCAGCGCTGACCACATGGGAGGTGTCTTGCGATGCAGGTATCGCGCCAGCCTCTCGAGTAGTATCGCGGTGGCTTGCGCGATGAGGATCTTCCTCCATCAGCGCGAGCATGCCTCTGGATGAGCAATGGTGGGCTGGCCTCTGTGTTTGTTGGCGGGCTGCTGAAGACTGCACGCTTGCACGTCTGTCGAGGTTGCCAGGAGCTAGCCGTTGCGCCGACGGCGTTCCTCGGATTTGGATCGAGGCCGGAGCAGCAATGCTCCCAGCTGAGCCGTGGTGGGCTCGCGGGATTTAGGTGGTACGCGTCTTGGCTGCAGCTGGCAGGTTCTTGGTAATTTTGACGATGTGCGAGCACTGCGACTTTCATCGGCAAGGGTTCTATCTTGCGGAGGAGCTCACTCCGTAGTGTCCCGGAGGAGCACTCGACGGATTTCGTCCTTTTTGTCGTAGTCTAGTTTGAGTGTCGGGTGTGTACCGTGGGTGTCGACCTTTTCTTAGGCTTGTAATGTAAACTTCCTTTCTATCAATGAATCGAAACGCAAACCTTTTGCGTTTTCGCGAAAAAAAAGTGCTGCAATTAGTAATCCCACGGTAACACATTCTACATGAATTCAATCTACACAACATAACACAATCATACACCAAGCGATTCAAGGGCAGCAGTGGAGTCCTTCAGGCTGATAACCTGATGGGGGCAGCAGTAGCTCGAGCATATTTCAGAATGTGTGTTTCAAGCTGCGATAGCATTCCTCATAGAGCAATACCAAGTATGTATACTTGAGAAAAGTAATGCAAAATGATATCTACTTAATTTAATTTATGTCAATTCTAAACTGACCTTGCAAAGTGTATATTTGCCTAACTTGATTCACAAGTTAAAGGTTACAAATACATAGTTGGGTCAACACATTGCTTAACATTAAGGACTGAGAGCTACATCAAACAGATTTGTACAAGGAGTCAAGAGAATTAAGAAATCTTGCTAAAAGAGTAAATGGGGACCGTTCTGTTTGGCATTCAGGAAATATGTTCAATCAGAGAACACTTTTTCCAAGCATAGAAGAAAACTTCAGCCATTTTCTAGCTACAAAAGCACTATCATGTCAGCTATTAATGATAGATGGAGAGCTTACAAAAATGACTAAACACTCCCAACATCAATGGGTCATCTTGGTTTATTAATTCTAAAGTGAGAAGACAACATACATAGTAGAAATAACATTCTCTGGTTCAAGATTTCTTCTTCTGCCTAGTCAAGCCCCTTCGAGTTGAGGGATCACCTTATTGCATATCAATGAAGGAGGGAACGCCATGATATAGGGATAGGAAATATCGGAGTGGCTGACAGTGCAGAGCTTACTCAGCTCCTCTGTTTCAAGGCAGAGGCACATGAAGTGACAAGAATTTGGACGCCACTCACAGAAGGTGTAGAAATAAACAAAGCCACCAATAATCGCCACAACATTGAGCGAAACATCATCATCCAGACAATACCGGGAGATGTTATCCGTATCATCCTGCAGCGAAAATGTCTTATCCAGCACCTATTTGTCCTCACCATTGTTGTCAGGTCTCCGGGCCCAGACAACAAGCATGAGTTTAACTGCGCAAATCTCGTCCGGCGGCACGGGGAAGAGATCCAGGGACCGTGTGAGCGGATTGTAGACGGCCATTTTCTTGATTTTTCCAGTTGACGAGAAGAGAAAATCCGTCGCCGCAGTACTCCATTAACCATTGGGGGTCGACGTTATTATCGTCTTCGGGCAGCAGGGTAAAGAAGACGTCTGCGCCGCGGATGGCGGCGGCGTGGTCCCGGTCGGAGTGGCGGCGGGTGGGGACGAATACAGGTATGGATGATGGATCGTGTATGTCGAGGAATACGCCGAGGAGCGGTGGCGGGTGGAGCTCGCGGAAGCGGCGGCGGAAGGCGGAGGATGAACGGACGGCGCGGAGGAAGGCGGGGCAGGCGAGAGCTGCGCGGACGAGGCTCGGGAGGGAGGGGAGGTGGAGAAATACCTCGCGCAGGAGGTCGTCGCCGAGGTCGCTTATGGTGGTGGGAGCGGCTGGCGGTGGCGGGGATTTTTTCTTGAGCGGAGGCGGCGGCGGCAGCTGAGAGGCCATGTCGGATGTCGCGACACTGGGAATGAGGAAAGGAGGCGGCTTTATTTTGTTTCAAGCGAGCCCATAAGAAGCAAGCAACCGGCCCAGTATGCAACAATGGAGATTACTGTTCGCATTAAAAAAAAAAGAGTACTTGGCCGACGGGCTTAGTATTGCTGTTCCATAAAAAAAAGGGTATTACTGTTCGCATTTTATTTTAATTTTTAGCGATTCAATGGAGATTCCATTCATTGATAGGAGTAGTATAGAATTATAATTGATACAGGCAGTTGTATTACAGATAAAGTTTGGAGGGATACGCAGCCACGAGTTCCCTTGCCTGCTATGAGAAGCATCTTTTGCACACAATTCAGCTGCTATATTAGTAGATCTATGGAGAAAATGAAAAAGAAAGATAATAAAACATCCACTAATCTCCTTGGTTTCACCTATGATAGAACGGAGTTCAGAGCGGTGAAAGTTGTTATCATGCCTACAAGTCAGTCTCCAGAACAATGTGTTTCGTATTTTGCAGTGGCATTTCGAACTTAAACTCTAGAACTTCCACCATGCTAAATTTCTACCCAGGTTACTGCTAGAATCGTGCGGCAGATGCGGATACATATCCCAGCATACTTGCGCAATTTTGGTTACAGGTATTCGGCTCTTCAAAACAAAGATAACTCATCTTGTTCCAAACTTCCAATGACACTCAAGTAGGGGTGTTCATCAACAGTTTCACACAAACCTGTCAAAAACCACCCATCCCAAACAAAGTAGAAGCACCAGTGTAATATCTGGTGGGAGATAATTTGCAAGCTCAAAAACAAGAAAGTAGCACTTAAGCTGTTATAGACGAAAGTATGGAGCTTCAACATCATCATCCGTTGTTTCATTGAAGTTCTAAGGAAGTTCCACAAACAGATACAAGTTATAGCTGAAGATAGTTCAACAACATCATGGCATCATTACATATTTGCTTGCCGCTTGACAGTTCTAAGGAAGTTCCACAAACAGATACAAGTTATAGCTGAAGATAGTTCAGATTCTCCTTGTGGATCAACAAGACCAGCATGCTGTAGCACCTACAGTAACCTTGCATTCCAGTTTCTAACCATTCAAGCTATGTAGTTTCGGGCAGCTCAGTCATACTTTTAACTGGATAAGGCGGTTGTCTGCAAAACAAATGTTGAGCAATCAGCCACCCTAAAATATGCTGCTTGTGCAAGAAAGAAAATATTAACATGGCCATCAAGTTTCTTGAGGCATCCATACTGCTCCAAATATACATTACATTTCATTAAAAATGTAAAGTTGGAGCATTAGTTCTCAGCTTCACACTGTGACTACTACATAAATACATTTCCAAATCCGGAACTGCTCCAGATTGGTGGGCAACCTTTTACATGTTAACTACAAATACTTGAGATAAGTGATGGAAAAAATATATATAGCTGATTTCATCTACGTCAATTATCAACTAATCTTGTCGTCTGTACCTTCTGCCCAACTTTACATAATCTGATCTTGCCATTAGTACCTTCTGCGAAACTATCCCAAGCATATTGGAAACTACAGATATATTGTTAGGGTAGGCAAGCTTCTTTGCATTTACACTATAAACCATTTTCTGCAAAGGGGGTAATAGAGGACAGAAAGCTATTCGATGATATTTGTACACACGGTAGACACGAGAACTGATGAAGAATCTTGCAAATGAGAAAATGGTGAGTTTCCACTCAAGAATTTAGAAATATTGTAGATAGATAGAGAATACTCCTCGGAAGCAAGAAGTGACATGTCAGCTATACATAATATAATACGGAGTATATATATAACAAGGCTATAAACGATAATTTCTCTAAATATACTTGTGCATGAGGGCATATGTATCTTGACTTTTGCAGAACTTTGAACTCAGTTGATCTGTATTAGTGGCAGATTAAAATGCTATTACTCATAGAGATGGTAGAGACAAGGGTAGGACTGCCAAAAAAAGCAATATAGATCTCTTCTCAATTCCCCGAATGCAGTGTAAGTGTTGGGCCATGGTTAAATCATAACATTAATATTGGCTAGCAGTTACTTGTGCATTGCAGAATTTTAAATCGAGATAATCTTATAAAAAGAAAAATGACCAACATTTGAATGTTGCAAAACTCTATGGTGCTGAAGAAAAAATACAGCTTACACATGTTTATGCAACAATGTGATCAAAAGAAGAAAGAAGGTTCAAAACTATTGGCTTCGCAACTATAGTATGTTTATACTAAGATCTACAATAGTTGACCCATAATATTGATCTTCAGAACAGTCACTTGTGTGAAGCTGTGATACAAGGCTGAGACTGATCAAAGAAGCCAGCTGGCAGGACAAAGTTATTCCAATTATCACATGATCCAGGGAATGTTGACCGTTAATTTGGTTAAGTTTCTCAATAACAAACCAAGAAGGGCATATATTCAAGACAAAAGAATTCAATCCAGAATGTTGATCTTTTGACCAAGAAACAGAGCAAGAAGTCCATCGACAGTGGACGGTTCATATTTTTGAGATAAAGAAGTACTTTTTTATGGGGTGAGATATAGCTATCAAGTAGAAATCTTTCGTTGTGACTAGCGATAGGCAGTATATGATCCCTCGTTCGTCTGAGCCGGACCAAAGGCGAATACTTTGGATCCTGCATCTGGTTCGGTTGATTAGGAATCAAACCTAGTTTTTTACACATTTTGTCTCTCTAGGTTTGGGAGTGCTTTCACCATTCAGCTTTCGAACTACAGTCTACAGGTTATATCACCACCTTTGACAGCGTTGCCGCTATCGTATACTTTCAGTGCAGAGAATAACTTTCTAACTGAAAATCGTCTTAAGAACAACATGCTAACTCCACGGGCTAACACTCAACAAATAAAAACATTGCATTTTATTTCATTACAAGAAAAGAAGTAAACTAGACTTAGCCCGGGTGGCTAGGACGGGATGACGCATCCTCGCCTGCCCGCACTCGAGCCTCCGTGTTCGCAAATGCGGTGTCATACACGATCTGCTAGTAATATAACATCGTTGAGGGTTTCTTCCCATTAAGCCACATCATTTCATTCAAAATAATAATATCTTTGGTCCATCACAAACTATAATATAACTAGCTGTCTGAAATAAAAATGAATCCATAAGACAAAATGCATAAGGAAGGAACTCAACTAAGCCACGCAGGCTGACATTTTGGGTGTCATACATTGAACCACATTGCATACTATTCTCAACAATCAACTAATAAAACTATCGAACTGAATCTCATTAAAAAAATCTCTGGATCCATCATAAACTATAATATCACAAGAGTAGTTTGAAATAAACAAAAAATGGAATCCATGAGTCGAAATGCATAAGGAAGGAGCCTCAGCTAATCCATGTTGGCAGAATACATTTTGGGTGTCATAGGACATTGGACAGCATCTGGTATTTCCTGCCAAACTTTGGTGCCAGTCATTTATTTATTGTGAAAGTATATGGACTACTAATCTGTTCGAGCCTGGTGGACGTCATTCAATGATATACTAGAGGCTGGGGCGCCCCATGGGGCGCATCCTCGCTGGTCATCTGCAAACCAATCTCAATATCATGATACCAGATTGGTCCTCCACTGCCTATCTTTTTTTCACTCTGTTGAATATATAGGGATGGCGATCTAATCTACTAAGACAACATGCATGCAGTCGTATCATTTCATATGTCCAGGGGTTTCAATTTCACCAGATATTGTGTGGTATCAAGCCTGTTTTCATATAATTGATCACTTACACAAAATAAACTACTTCCTCCGTCCTTAAAAAGATACCGCAGATTTATCTAAATTTGAATAAATTTAGATAAATCTACAACATCTTTTCGAGACGAGGGAGTACTTCACAGAGAACAAGTGGCAGTGTGAGTCTAGCAATACGTCTTATGTATTTCGTTTTGCAGATAAAGAAGCTATACTTCAATACAATTCAATAGTATATATTACCCATCACCATTTAGACATGACCATATGCATAATTCGCAGACATATAAAAGGCATGTATGGCAAAAGGAGCGTGCGACAACACCTAGATGGATTGGCCCCTATAACCAGAGAAAGGAAGATCCACATGAGCATTTACAACGGCAAAAAAATACAGGATAAGGTAGAGAACCAGCAAATGATCCTATGCAGATACCTTTCATAGACGGTTGTAAGTCACTAAACATGCATGGAACTAACCTCCCTTATTTCCAGCCAGCGGCTTCTTGCTCGGCATAGCCAAGATTTGGAACTTGCGGATACTGAGGCCATGTCGCCAACATTGGCTAGGAGCTTGCTACCAAAGTGGAAGAAACATAAGTAAACAAGAACAGGAGCAGATAGAAACGTGACCTAAACAGAAAAGTAACAATCAGGCACCTCTTCTTAGGATAATTGCCATCCTTATTGTGGAAGCCCATCTGATCAGCCTGCAATAACATAATATGTTTCGGCCGATGTTCTCCAGCAGTATACATTTTACTGATCACAAACAAAGAGCCGACATGAAGAGCCAAGGAGTGGAGCAACAAATCAGCCTTGTTCCCAAGCAGCAAGATCGCTTTAGTATAAAAAAGAAGAATAAATGAATCCGCCGCCAACACCAACTCCACCCATCCCATCTAGATCCTGTCCTTGGCACTGTCTTCGTCACTGAGCACTTGCATATGCATTGTTTATTCACATAATTTGAAAGAAAAAACATCTAAGTAAAGCACTTGATTCAAAATTTCTGCATTTATGTTTCTTCAAATATGTTTCTTTTTATACGGACTCATACCTCATATGCCACGATCTCTCAAACATGTTTTCTGCTTCCACTTCAGTTCTCCTGGTTTTTATCTCGGTGCCACTGCAAGCACCAGCCTATTGTATGCTGCTTTTCAGCTTTCATGATCATATATTCAAAACAGCAAAGCAAGATTGCACAAAATTCACCTGTGGTGGCTTCTGGACAGCCTCTTTTAGATAATCACACCTTCCAATCTTCTGTAGAAAGTGTAGCTTCACCTCTCTGCAACAAGTATGAAGGGTGTCATACAACAAACAGCCACAGTAACAGGCTTACAAAACCTGGCATAATGAGTAAGTTCATTCGTTTGTGATTTACAGACATAACTCCACTAAAGAATTGGAGATTATCGTATCTATTGTGATTTACTTATGCACTCTAAATATATTAACCAAGCATAGGGAAGTGCAAAACGCTGTCGTTTTGTGCACGGTCCAAAAATTCACGATGCTAGAGTTTAATATGGACAGGTAGTGGGAACATAAAAAATAGCTACTATGCATATGCTCAATTATTGCGAGCAGGTAGTTCCTATGCATCGACAAGTTCTTCATCTATCCTGAGTGCTTTTGTACAGCCATTGATTGCCTCACTACCTCTTCCAAGTTTAACCAAAATCTTGCATACACCAAGATAAAGATGTCCGTTGTACAAAGCATGGCCGGGATTGCTAGCAGCCACGCGTAACTTACTCTTGGCAGCATTATCTTCAGCCTACATGCACACCATTTATTTTATTATTACAGTTTAGTGAATTCCAAATTAACCGACAGAAATAAATTACCAAACAAAACTCACGCTCTTGGTCTTCTTTAGAAGTTTCTTCAACCCAAAGTATGATTTCTTCAATTCTGAATGTCCAGGGTCTTCCTATGCTATTCCCCAATAGTCATCTAATAAATCTGATTAAAGATCAATTCAGGTACTCGCAAAATATTCATTGTTCTTATATTTCGACTCACAATTTGAAAAGAAACTCACCTACAAACCTACCATAGGATAGAACCCAATATATGGTGTTCTTTTGCAACGTACATGTCTCTAATCAGTACAGTAGCAAGAGACAATTAGAGTCTGATTCCTCCTTTTATCAAGAAACAGTTTGCACATGATCAGTCATAGAAAAGGAACAACAGAAAAGGGTCAATTAAATTTGACATATCAGAAGAGTATTGACTGCAATACGGATGCACCTCTAAAACATGAAGCCTGGAAGTCACATTGACCAAGAGAAATTTACAAAAGAAAAAACTTACAGGAGGGAAACAGGCACTTACAGGCTGGGTGTTGCTATGAACTGAATCATTACTCAATATACTATGTCTTGATCTCTCCAGGGACAAAGAATATTAATATGAATTCAGTCACCTAAATGCATAAATCATGGTGACATTGGCAAATGAGAAGCTAGACAATACATTCAGCTAAGCTAGTATAATTTCTTCTGCACAACCAAATCAAAATAACACGAACATCAGAGAAACATGGAACCAGAGGTGGAGCACGAACTTGAGCACGAACCTCAAAGTTCTTGGACAGCGTGCATTAGCCTTGAGGAGGGGACCACAGAGGCGAGGAACCTTGGCAGCCTCAGTGGTTGTATGTGTGGTATAGATCTTGACGTTCCGAATTGATATTTGTTATACCTCTAAAGACAATGCTAAGAGACAGCAAACCCCACAGTTTTGGCAGCCGAGAAAATCGAATTGTTGTTACACGACCATATTTTGCACCATTCACCTTATTATATATTTCAAAGCTACAAAGAGAAGAAACTCCGTAAAATGGATTCCATCGGGCTGAAAATAGTATGGTGATTATTCGAATGACAAGAAAAAATGCTAACTAATATAAAGAGATTTATACATGCTGAAATGTATACACAGATGGAACGACAAGATTCTATGAGCACGAAAGCTTCAGCTAATATTCAGATCCCACTTTATCACATAATAGAAAGCATAGTCCATCATGAAACCTATATTCTATCCTTCTACAAGCACTAACCCTTCTCTGAATAGTAATTAAAAAGATAATAAGAAAAGGAAGTACACATAGGAAAATCAAAGCAACTAATAAGTGGAATATGTGTTCTTATCAGTAACTGGTGCTTTCCTATTTGCCATATCTTTTCGGCACAAAGATATCACAATCCAGAATTTAGCAAAAATAAACATGCAACTATCAGTTACTAATAGCAAGAATTTTTTTTACATCAATGATTGTTATTACCAAAAGCATGTGTCTCAGATTAATCTCCGTTCTTAGAACCAACATCATTAAGCAGCAGTACTACAGACTATTATGCAATGCACCAACCATGTACATTTGTGCTTTATATTAGAGAAAGAGATGAAGTCGCATAACTACAAACCATTATTGTTGTCAAAATCCTCCTATACTTCAAGCATCCACTAACACACGGCAGTAATTCTTGACCTGGGATATATCAAGCATCTTTCACACCAAGCCAATAGAAACCAAAGCATGGATTGCACATACAAACCAATGGAAACAGAAGGGTGATAAGGGACAAAGTATTAGTAAAATGCATAGATCGTCAAATAAAAGACAGCAATGGTCATAAGATCTGTAATACACCTGCAGTATATATCATATGTCAAATACAACAATAAGAGTGCCCAAGCGAGGCATTCCACCTAGAATTTCTCATTTCGTTGCCACAAGATTGTAGGTTTAAACATATTGACTAATTAATTCTTGCAAATTTACAAATAACACATTCAATTCAAAACAAAAGAATCAAAATTCCATCAGATTCTAAAGGATAAAAACAGTGCCCAGTGAAGAAGAGGCACTAATACCATCGGATCGAAGAAACAACGGCAGTGACTTCCGCTGGAAGGAAAAGAGGATGGGGTGGTTCGATATCCTCTACTCCTCTTGCTCATGCCTCCCCTTCCTCTATCAATCTCCCCCTCTATCATGGGAAGATGGGCTTGTGCTGTAGAAATGAGACACAGACAACAGGAAGAAGAGCGCAAGGTCAGACCTAAAGCAAAGGGTCCAGGGCAACGATGAAAGAGACGCACAGGTGGGTGGATGAGGACCTGGTCGGTGCAGCGGAGGATGAACGATGCCGAGAGAGAGTGCTTGGTTGGCGTGAATGTGCGGCTCTGCCTCGCCACCATCGACGGTGGTTCTCAGCGCCCCGGCATCTACAGCCCTAGGCTCCTCCTCTGTAGTATGGAGAAGAGATAAGGGCAGCGTGAACGGCGATGGGAGGCAACATCAGGAGCCCGCAGCCGGATGCCATCGAATCACCGGCGCTTCTCCTCTTCCTCCGGCTACCGCCGCTGCTACTTCGCCTATGATTCCCGGATGCCGTCCCACTGTCCCGAGGTGGATGCAGACCAACCCTATCAGAGAAAGGGAGAAGGGCAGGAGGCGAGAGAGGATGGCGTCACCGCGTGAGGCTCCACGAGAAGGAGATCGCATTGGGAAGAGGATGGCGTGTGGCTCGATGCAAGTCCCTTTCTCTTGATTTCTTTCCAACGAAGAAGAGGGGCTCGATGCGGTCCTTTTTTTTTCCTTCGGTGCGGCACAGTAAAAATCGCTATCGTGGAGAGCCCTGGCATAGGCCTAGTACATACGCACTTGCTTGTTCTCAATAACATACATGAGTATCTTGCAACGATTTATTCAATAGTTAATAAATCTAACCAAGACTCGATCTATAGAGCCATGACAAGACGTCATCACGAATTAACAAAAGATAATATACAGAGAACACATTAACAAGTTATGAGAGTTGGAGTCAAGAGGTCACCTTCCTGGGTAACAAAGAGGGAGGCCACGCCATGATGTAGGGATAGCAGAACTCGGAGGTAGTGATCCGGCAGAGCTTCTGTAGCTCCCTTGTTTCAATGCAGAAGGATATGAGCCAGTTAGGAGGCTGGTTCTGATGAATAGTCAAATACACGACGCCAGTGACAATAGCCACGACATTCAGCGAAGGACACTCGTCTACAATGTTCAGAGCGAGCTTATCCATCGCATTCGCATCCACCATCTGAAATGCCCTGTTCCTCCATTTATCGACGCCGGCTCTTAGGACCCAAACCAACAGCTCAAGGTTATCGTCATATGCGCGAGCCAAACAGAGATTCCCATCCTTGGTCTCACCTAAGACACAGGAAGGCACAGTTGGCGGCATGCCAGTTTGGGAGAATTGCATTGTTGCAGTGTTCAGCACAGGGATACTGTCTTGGTCTGAAGATGCCCAGTAAACGAGCCCGTTCCTCGCTAGCTTAACATTGTCTGCATCCTGGAGGCTCCACGGTGTTGGGGAAATCTGCCACTCCCTGGTGTCGGGTGACAAGATGGCGATCTGCTTTCCCCCATCTTCCTTGGGGACGCAGAGCACGCGAAACGACCGGTCATCGGCTTCGGAGGGGATCACGTGGAACTCAGCTGCGGTGTATTCGGATTGTCCGCCGAACACCTCATCGGGCGGGCCGGGGAAGAGATGCAGGGCCCCTGTGAGGGGATCGTAGACGGCCACCTTCTTGGTGTTCCATTGCGGCGTGACGAGAAGGACGTACCCATCGCAGCACGCAGACATTGTCCACTCGGCCACGGGGCCGTCCTCGTCTTCGACACTTTCTTCGTCTTCAGCGTCCTCGCCGTCGTCCTTTTTGACGTCGATGGCATCAGGAAGACGGGTAAGGAAGGCATCGAGGCCGCGGAGGGCGGCGGCGTGGTCCGGGTCGGAGCGCCGGTCGCGGAGACGGACGGGCGCGAAGGTGGACATGGGGGTGTCTTCGTCGACGAGAAATGCGCCGAGGATGGTGGGCGAGTGGAGGTCGCGGAAGCGGCGGCGGAAGGCGGGGGACGAACGGACGGCGCGGAGGAAGGCGGGGCAGGCGAGAGCGGCGCGGACGAGGCTCGGGAGGGAGGGGAGGCGGAGGAACACCTCGCGCAGGAGGTCGTCGCTGAGGGCGAGTATGGTGGTAGGAGCGGACTGTCGGGAGCTCTTTTTCTGCGGCGGGGCCATGGCTGGTCAGGGTTCGGTGGCGGCGGCCGTTCACAGGAGGGGAAGGTGAGGGCTGCTCGGTTCACCTTCAGCTATCCTCGCTGGAAAAAACATTTCTCCGTTATTCTTCCTCTTTTAGAGCATCTCCAGTCACATCCCCCAAACACGTCCGGCAATAGCGCCGAATTTTCGTTTGAGGGACGTCCAGACGAAATTTTCGTTTGGAGAAGGTCCCTTTCCTAGCCATGTCCCCCAAACGCGACCTCCAAACAAAAAGCAAGTGTAAAAACCGTGTCCGGCGTCCCCGATGGAGACTCTATACACAGGGGATGGGCTAGGGACGCCGGACAAGATTTGAGGGACGTCCGGAGCGAAGCGGCCTTTGGGGCATGCGACTGGGACGCTTTTTTGGTCGGCGTCCCCCAAATCCCTTTGGGGGACGCGACTGGAGATGTTCTTAGCCTTCCCGCTTCCAAATCCAAATCTTCTTTACAACTAGGGGTATCTCCAGCGAGGCAACGTATTTTGGAGGTTTCTTTTACAGTACCTTTTAGAAGGAGAGAGGTATGATTTAGGCAACGGTCAGGATTAAGCGATTTAGATTAGGTCCAACAGCCCAACAAACACATAGATTATGAAAAAAAAAGATTTACTAGTATTGAGGCCGTCCCCAATTGGCCCAGGTCGTACGTCACAAAAGCCACCGCCATCATCCACACCCAGTCGTCCTGCATGCAGAGCTACCGCCGGCGCCGCCAGAGACCCCTTCCTCCTGCATCGAGGCGACCGCCGGCGCCGCCATCCAGACCCTCTCCTCCTGCATCGAGGCGACCACCGCCGCCGCCATCCAGACCCTGTCCTCCTGCAACGAAGGCGACGTTGCCGCCATCGACTCCCCGCGGTTCTGCATCGAAGCGATCGTCGGCGCCGCCATCGACACCCCGTACTCCTGCATCGAGGGCGACCGCTGCCGCCATCAACTCACCGGATCGGCCAGGTCCTGCATCGCCTGTTTGCTGGACCGAAGAGGAACCCCTCTGAGCATATTCTAAAGTTCCTTTGCTAACTGCTAATATAATCTGGCCATCAAAAAGAACTGAACCAAAAAGAGAACTCCATAGGCTCTTACTCGTTGTCTCTTTAGTTTATACATATAACAGGTGGTTTGTGATTTGAGGAAAAAGGTATCAACTGATAGACAATATTTTGTTTTGGTTTCCTTTATGTCTGCGATGCAATTTCTTTTGGAAGTGCAGCACTATTACTTTCTGTAAGATTTATGGGCATCAGTGTTGTTCGGTTTCGTTTAGTCCATGATTTGTCCAGTGATAATGTGAGAGTTAAGATGCTGATGTATGGATGCTAATATATTAACTCATTTTCATACATGTACATTGACTGGATGGATGCTGCTCCTCACGGGGTTCTCAAGTGTTTGTCAGTCTCAAGTTAGTGTAACAAGGGCTTCTGTATCAAGGGGATATGGTAGCAGTGATGTTACACACTTCAGTGTGGTTTTCATTTGTGAGATTGCTGCTGGTCTCTCTCTTGGTTTATGGAACTTTGTATAGGGAAGTTGTTGCGTATGTGCTTGCAATTTGTAAACCCCAATCTTTGGACGTATGGTGACACCTGCAAGATGTGAAGATGATTGAATGGAAACCGCTAGCCCATGATGAAACAAGACATAAATAGCATGTACAATCTGAACCTTTAGATTGTTTAACCAAGTCTACGTCACCTTGGTCAATACTATGTGAATTGTCTTCTAATCCTTATATACGAGTTACTGTTTAAATTTAGCCTTCTCTGGAGTGATGTTCATTTCATGAGTGACAAGGCAGTCTGGATGTGAAACTGTACTTATTGAATCTGCCATCTAGTTTACTTCTGGAAAGACTTATCTGTCTTGGTTTCAACATTTTCAGGCGTACACTTGGAATTGAAAACTTTGATTTTCTGCTCATGTTTTCAGTGGATACACTGGCGTAGAAGAGTTAGCATAATGTTATGTTTAATTAGAGTAAACAAAAGGAAGATGTCTCTGTGAGTAAATACATGTTATACATTGGCACTGAACCATTTTCGATATATTCTCTTTCGTAAGTCTGACCAGATGTTTCACCACACATACTACTCTGATACTCATATCCTGGAAGTATGTCGGTGTGTAGCATATTCCTGGATTATCGCCATCGCTACCAACACTTAAACATCGACTAGACTGATTTTCACATTGCAAATTTTTAGTTCGCTCGCCAATGCCTGGTTCTTTACATGCTTTTTGACAAGATAAACCTGCTCCTTTTTGGGATTGGTACCACTAATCTGATCGAGCAAATAAGTACATATTATAGAAGTGAAGTTCTCACATGTGCCATTTGCAACTGAACTATTTCCAAAGTAAAATTCGAAGAAAAAAAGCTATTTCCAAAGAAGGACAAAGAGTTTCCAATTTGTTTATTAAATGACAAGATTTTCTGAATCAAACAAGATAAATAACTTAGCTGCCAGATTTCTCAATAAAAGAGAATGACAAATTGATTTAAACGCAAGTAGTACCGAACTCCATAAACAGGCAGTATGAAATATTACAAACTGAAGTGAACACCAGAGAGAAGGTAATCACAGCAAATTCCATGAAGACCAGGATGTACGCTGTCGATCTTTACCGTTCCAGGTCTTAAACTTGTGCTTGCCGCTTAGGTCTTCGTCATCGTCAACGGTAGAAATTGGTGCCCTCCATCATCAAAGGGCCGCGTCAATGACCTCCTTCACGTGCAGATGGAGATTGTACTCCTGCTTGCACTTGTGCTTAGGGGATAACGAGAAAACATGATACACATTATCACCTCAATCTGAAGTGGACCTTGCACAGTGGTAAATACTACTGCTAGGCACATGGCACATTTAGTTGTTATTATCAAGACCAGTATAGTCTATGTGAAAAGCACTTCTCCATATAACACCAGCATAGTGAGGACCAAAAACCTCGCCATTTATAGTGCATACATCAATAGCAATTATTTTACCATCTTTTTTCCGCTGTATAAAGCACCTCCAATCAAAAACTGAAATAAATGACAGCATGGGGATAAACACCTAAGTTCAACACAAAGTACATTCTTATGAACAGAGCAGCAAGCAATGCAATTGTATGAATCATCTTTAGCTGCAACTGCACAATATATTCTTCTTTTTTCCATCTGTTGTTCTCCATACCTTCCAAATAAAATTTCAAGCGAAGAAATGGCCCTGCTTTACAACGAACGGAAAAATTATAGTAGGCAGTGTCTTGGCAGAGCATGAAATAGAAATATAATTGGCCCTGCTTCAGTATTGGTAGCCAGATATTTAGTTCTAACAATCTCAACTTCCCAACCATGAATCTACCAATTCCATACAAGTCACATGTTTTCAAGACCAATGGACAAAAGAACTTTCTACAAGTTCGGATGAGGTGCTAAATATCGGCAATTATGTCATTCAGTAAATACCACTTGTCACTATAAGCAAAAGAACTTCTTTTTCTGGATCAATGTGGTATACCTTTTTCATTGAAACGAGATACAAAAACATTCCAAATGTCATCTTGCAAAACTAGTCATTCAACGTCTCATATTCGCACAAGCCCATAGAAACATTCTTGCAAATGAAATTTGCTTCAGTTTTCCGCATAGCAAAGATGCATATATTCCTTACATGACATGTCAGAACTGAGAATTCTAATGATATTCAGAAGAGTATAATATGTCATAACTCAATATCGAAGCTATGCAAGTAAAAAAGACTTGACAAGTAGTGAGGCAATAGAAAAAAGAAAGCCATGTAATAATATAATAAATACATCCAGAGAAAAGAAGATGGAATGGCCTGATACCTCACCCACCAGTACCAAACTTACCACCGTCAGTACAAAATGTCAAACATCCAGGCCCAACTGATTGGAGAGGTGGAGAATCCACTGCAATAAGGTTGATACTGAAGTCTTCAGAGAACAGGTTGAACAGCCTGCAAGCGCCAACCAACACCCGCCGCGTACTGGCACGAGCTTCCTACAGGCTGCTCTTAGCGCGCTTGTATATTTTCCTCGTGCCGCTGCGGCATGCGTTGGAGGAGCCTGGCTGTCACGGGCGAGCGACGAGGATGGGGTGGTTGATCTTGGATCCACGCCGAAGCCAAGGGCCAAGGCCGCCGCCGCCCGGACAGTATTGGGGAAGGGGTCGTGGACGGTGGTAGGTCTACCTCACGCCGTCGTGCCAGGGGGCGGATGAGCCGGAGTTGGGGAACGGAGAGAGATTGGCGGCGGCGGCACCTCTGGGAAACCCTATACACCGACCAGGTCGGTGCCTACCCGGCACCGCACACCCTGGTCGGGTATTGGGCCTGGCCCATTTTCCCTTTTTCTTTTTCTTTTTTTCGTTTTCTGTTTCTGTTTTTTCTTTTTTCTGTTTTCTTTTTTGTTTCCTTTTCTTTTCTGTTTATTTTCTTTTTGTTCAAAATCGAAAAAGTTTAAATTTGAAAATAGTTCGAATTCGGAAAACGTTCAAACTTGAAAAGTGTTCAAAACAAAAAATGTTCAAAGCGAAAAATTGTTCGTATACGAAAAATGTTCATAATCGAAAAATATTCAAATTTAAAATATGTTCATTTTCGAAAAATGTTCAAATTTTGGGAAAAAAAGATATTCGTTCAAATTTAGAAATCTGTTCAAAATCTGAAATTTGTTCACTTTTCAAATTTGTTAAAAAATTTAAAAATGTTCGGGATTTAAAATTATCTATATTTTAAATAAATGTTTAATTTTTGAATTTGTTCAGATTTGAAAAACGTTCAAATATTTTTTAAGAAACCCCAAAAATTATTTTGGTTTTCCAAAAATACGTGAAGATTTAAAAATGCAAAAACAAAACAAAGAAAAGAAAAAGTGTACCTAATGGGCCGGCCCATGAAACTGCTGCCTGTCCATGGGGGGTGCGGTGGCTTGTTTCCGCCGACCAGGTCGGCAGAAAGCAACTCCCCGGCACCTCTGCATCTGAGAGGGATACGACACTCCCCTTACCCGCTTTGATCGGCGGATGTTGGGCCTCGACCAGTATTGGGTTGGGGCTCCTCAGTTGGGCCGGGCCCGTCTATGTTTTTTTCCTGGAACGTGTGAAAATTGGCAGCGGTATGTAACATACCTGGGCAGTTTTGGGCAGTGGTATGAAACGTTTTTGGCCATTGGATGTTCGAGAATGAAGGGCTGTCATTTATTTAGGGGTACCACAAAAGAACCCATTTTGGATGCTTAAATTGTCCACGTCCGTCCGTTTCTGTAGCCATGCGAACACGAAAATGACCGTTTTTGTTTGCGTGTTCGTTGCGGCTGGGTGCCTCCAGCGGCCCAACGTATTTGCGCGTCGGCATGAATTGGGATGTTTTAAAACAACAAATAAACAATTTCAACGAAGTCATAGTTATTACATCCAATTTAAAACTCTACATGAAAATAAGACGGTATTCCTCTAGGCAATGTCTGCATGGCCAGCCAATGTTTACTGATGCTCAATCAGATTCGTTTGCAGGTGTTTGCACACGGCCTCATCAGTGACTTCTACATTCATATGCAGATAGTCCTCCTAAGATAATGCCCCAGGGATTGACTCAACCAGCTCAGCTTGGAAATCTCAGTGGTGCTCATTATCAGGACGGTCGTTTTGTGCATTATCACGCAGCATGTCATCACCTCACGCATGGTCTTGAGCGACCATGTTCTTGCGGGTGATGGACAATGGCCCACCGAGCTTGGAGCACACCAAATCCTCTCTCCACATTTTTCCTGCAAGCCTCTTGCATATGGCAAACCTCCTCGTCTTCTCCGAGTTTGGATTACGGACAATCTTCACCGGTATGGCTCAGTCAGGGTAGATGCCATCAGCAAAGATAATATGGATTGTCATATGTATTCCCATTGACCTCGTAGCTCACCCGGGGAGTTTTGCCTTCCATAAGCCTGTTGAAAACCGGTGATCGGTGCAACACATTGATGTCGTTGTTGGAACTGGTCATGCCAAAGAATAAATGCCAAATCCATAAATCTTGAGATATGACGGCTTCAAGAATGACAGTCCGTCCCTCCGCATGCCCGATGTACTGACCCTGCCATCCAAATGGACAGTTCTTCCACTCCTAGTGCATGCAATCTATGATGCCAATCATTCCTGCGAACCCTCTAGACTCGTTGATAGACAACAGCCGCCTTGTATCCTCAACAGTTGGCTCTCTACAGTAATGTTGTCCGAACACGGCAATCACGGGTCGGCAGAACCTGTACATGGACTCAATGCAGGTGCTCTCACCCATTCGAAGATACTCATCTAATATATCAACAGCAATTCCATATGATAGCATGCGAATAAATGCGGAGCATTTTTGGTAGGAGGTGAAGCCTAGCGCACCTGTTGCATCGGGCCTGCATTGGAAATAGGGGTCGTAGTTTCTGACGCCCGTAAAATGACCATGAACAGGTCCCTTGACATCCTGTACCGGCGCCGGGACATTTCTTCCTTGTACACCGGATTGGTGCGGTGGAAGTAGTCCTTTTGGAGCCGGAGGTGACCTTCCACTCTGTTGCGCGACAGGTTTTTTGACCGGCCCTTCACAGAGCCCCGGGCACCGGTGTCTTGCTTGAATTGTACTCGTGGAGGATAGAGGCCGCATCAGTAGCCATTGTCTGCGTCGACTGATCGGACTCCTCGTCGAAAGAGGAGTCAACGACCTCCGCACGGAACTTGTCCAACATCTGTCACATGTCCATCTGCGTGGGTAGGAACTGCGGATCAATGGCCGTGCACAATAGTGCCGAAAACACGAGTAAGAAACCTATCAGCGTAATTGACCGAACAGGTCGTGGGCGGCGAGGCCGGGCGGCGCAACCGGCAAAGTTTGGCCCCAAAACAGGCGACAGGTGCGCGCTAGAGCCTACCCCGACTGAGATCCAGTTCTCCAGTGCGGTGAGAACCGAGCGGACGGCGTGCACTACAGCGGTGCGGCGGGGCGGCGGCAGGTGGGGTTGAGTGGTGGCGTCGCACTAGGGCAGCAAAGAAGAGGGAAAAAAAGCAAATCGAAGCGGTCGATTTTCGCTATCCCTGACTTGCGGGATCGGGTAAGAAAAGGATGACGCTCGTCGCGTCCGCGAAGACGCAAACCTGACGCATATTGGGTCCAGATTTACATCGCCGCAGACGACCGATCATTTTGCGTCGCCTCGTTGAAGCAGGACCCAGACGCATTTTCGGTTTCCACGGACGCAAACGGATGCCCTAAATTGCTAAGCAACCGTGGTACGTCTGTTTTTTGGCCATCGCTAATTTTGCTCGGGCCAAAGATCAGGTATTTAATACCGAATTCATCACCAAATCCATCAGCGGCCCACGATCGTTTGAGTCTTTACTACGTACTATTATTGGTTTGCTAGATGTGTGGTGGTCGTACATAATTCAATCGTCAGGATTTGCCTTCCTTCTCCCGAGTGAGAAAAAACCGGATGGAGCGAACCTCCTCGTCCCGCACGTATCCGTGAAGAAAACAACTCCGCGTGGAGCACGTTCTTTCCTTCACGCACGTTCTAATTATCAAGTTTCATGCACTAGTCAACGCAACCAAAATTTCGAACTGATAAAAAAGGGCTAGGCAATTCATCGAGCCTTTTTAAACATCCCCCTCACGGTGACGGGAGACAAGTCAACATGTGGAAAGACTCAGAGGTATAGCTCAAGAGGCATATAAATGGACTCCGAGAGGGAAACAACAATTTTAGGATAAATTACGAAAGCCAGGACTCAAACTAGAGACTCTGGCCTCTGATACCGTGTCAAGCTTCATCCACTAGCCAACGCAACCAAAAGTTCGAACTAATAGAAAAAAGACTAGGCAATTCACTTATACACTTCAACAATGCTCCCCTGGTTTTCCTTGTACATATACGGTGAAGTGAGATCGACGAGATCGACCACCATGGAAACTACCAATACCTGCACACCGTCAATTGACGCCGCCACTGGACGTCCTACTCCTTGCCGTGGCCTCTAGCTCCGCCCTCTTAGCGAACGTTGTGCTG
This sequence comes from Lolium rigidum, assembly GCF_022539505.1. NCBI lineage: Eukaryota > Viridiplantae > Streptophyta > Magnoliopsida > Poales > Poaceae > Lolium > Lolium rigidum. Next base: position 162,928,962 of record NC_061511.1, on the reverse strand, counting down.
CTGTCTTGCGGCTCGGCATTGAGAACCGGTGCACTCTGGTCTGGTATAGTAATGGCGGCCTGGAGGCGTTCGATATGGAGACAGCATGCATGCCCGGGCTGGGTGTGCTCGGTCGTCACCATCGGCTCTACTGGCGTCTACATGGCCACCATAAACGACGCCCTGCTGGGAGGCTATGCCGCAAGAGGTCGTTCGTCGAGCTGATGATGTCCCCACAGCTCAAACTGCTCCTCGCCACCGCCCTGCACATGAAGCTGCGGTGCTTTTCCCCGAATGTACTCTAGGACTTCTTGAGGCGCTAGCATTGTTCTGCTCGGTCGCTTCAGAAATAATTATTTTCATGACAAACTGACAAGCAGCAAAATTCACGGGAAAATCAAACGTGGGTGATGCATAGTACGGGTATGCTCGAAAATATGGTCACCGGGACGAAAACGAGCATCAACCACTGTTTTCCAACAGGTTGAAAAAAAAATCACATTCCATGCATGTACATGACATGCTTATTTACTGATACATAATACTCGCTAAATTTTACTTTTTATAATAAACTATGTAATAATATGTTTCAAATAAATAGGGAGCAATATGTTGCGTGCTTGCTTAGTAGCAACAAGAAGTTATTAACAAATAAATATAAAAGAGAAAATAACAAATAAAAAGAAGTATAAGAAATTGGGTAAATTAAAAGTTGCTTTATTAATAAATATTTAAAAAAAGTACATCAAATTTAAACTAATTGAGGGAATGCAAGCATGGCTTGACACTATCTGAACTCTAGCCCTGTAAATATCTCTTTATCACTTTATAAATGAAAAATGACATAGTATGGATCTTATTCCTAATTTATTTGTATCAGAAAAATAAAACTTACTGCAGATTATTAAAGATTTATTTCTCTACTTTAAACCCGATAAACGAATTACTATCTTGGCATATTTATGTGGATCGATCGATTTCGCCAAAAAAAAAATTTGTGAAGCCTTGTCCTTAGCTGGGTGTGGTGCCACTGAATTGGAATCGACCATGTCAACATATCTTATCAAGTAGGCTCAGATATATGATATATATCCCGTAGCAAAGCACGGGTATTGTGCTAGTTATACTATACCAAGTTAATTTGACGAGCCAAACCATTTGTTTGTAATCTGTTTCCATATAAGAAATTGTTTCCAATGGTAATACGATTTGTTTCTTACCATAATTTATTTCCATGCTAAGAATCATAAATATTTTTTGTTTCCAAATAACCCTAATGCTAAAAATTGCATCCGGTTTGCTCCAGCGAGCCTTTGTTTTCTGGCCGTTGGTCAAGTGTGTGTCTCACGATCCTGTCACGTCAGATTTCCACCTAAGAGGTCCACTTGGCACGTGTCTGTGGAGATGATTTTGAATCTCGGTACACACACCCCTTCTGTCCATTCTCGTTCCCCATTCTTACCCCTTTATATCTCGCTTGAAGGTAGGAGATCGGTGAGAGAGAGAGAGAGAGAGAGAGAGAGAGAGAGAGAGAGAGAGAGAGAGAGAGAGAGAGAGAGAGAGAGAGAGACTCGTGCACGAGTGCAAGGAGATCGGCAACAAAGACATGGAGAGTTGGAGAGCATCGAGTTCAAGGACGAAGAGCCATGGGGGGTGGTTAGGGGAACTCGAAGGCGGGAATTCTCCGTTGGTGACTTCTAGATCCTTGGTTCCTGGGGTAAGGCCCTGTTCTAAAATCTCTTAGATACAATCTTTTTTGCGAAATCTGTACAATATGAGCATGAATACACGCTTATTCATATATGAATTTTAGAGTTGATTCCTTCTCTACAATAGATTTACTTGTTGGTTTTGTGTGGTTTCTCACATCTTGGTTTTGTGTGTGCATAGTACGCTTAGTGTGAACTAGGCGGAATCACATGGGGTAGATCATGGACACATTAGATGTGTGTACATTCCCACATTCTTAGGACGATTAGGCACTATAAGTACTCACATGTTTGCGTAGAGTAAGGCTTGCCACTGGATAGCAAATTCATACATGGACTAGGTTAAGTTACACACAAATACTATATGCTAGGCTGTCTAGCACCCGATTTTTCTCTAATTTTAAGTCTCACGCCATTTTCTGTGGGTGCGGCATGTAAGATTTGGGTGATCCGGATCCTCTGCACTCTATTACGTGTTTGGCTCATGTTGTGGTATGCTCATGTGCCGGGTCGCCTCTGGCGCGTGGAGTCGTGACAATGTTACGACTCATGCGTGTAGCAGGCGGCAAACGAAGCCAGACCAACCCAGGCCGCGTGGTCCTCCTCCTACCTGAACCATGACCTTGGGTGATGGTTGGTTCCCCTCTTATCGAGTTGTACCAGTCTGCCATACAGCTAACTGGCTCACGTGTGTGGCACTCGTGATGGGAATCCCCATAAATCAATGTAAAATATGGTATTATCATCATATATGTTGCAAATATGTGGGAATTCAATATGATAAAGAACAAGGTTCATGTATGCATTTTACATGCATCAGAGCACCGTCCGATTTCAAGCAACGGTTCACATGGAGCAGATCTAGGGCACCACGTGTCCAAAAATAGCGGAAGTTACCGCAGTAACTCCACAAGCTGCGGAAAACGAGGAAATTACTGCACCGTGTGTCCATCATTTCGTTTCTCCCACGGTCGTGGGAGTCAAATCAAATGACGTGGCACATGCCACCGCTCATCATCATGAGGCGGGCCCACAAAATGACTAGTCATATCAAGCATCTTGACAGGGTGCAGTCGAACACGCCATCTTCGTCAGCAATGATGTCTTGGTTGTTGGAGATATGCTCAAGAGGCAATAATAAAGTGGTTATTATTATATCTTTATATTTATGATAAATGTTTGCATCCCATGCTATAATTTTATTAACCGGAAATATTAATACATGTGTGTTTTGTAAACATAAAAGAGTCCATAGTAAGCCTCTTGTTAAACTAGCTTGTTGATTAATAGATGATCATAGTTTCATGATCATGAACATTGGATGTTATTAATAACAATGTCATATCATTGGGTGAATGATGTGATGGACATATACACATAGTAAGCGTAGCATATGATCAAGTCATTTAGTTCGTTGTGCTTCAAGATTTAAAATACATAGTAACTTAATCCTTCGACAATGAGATCATGTTAATCACCTACACCGGATGGATGTTTTGATGACACCAAACACAACTTCATAAATGGGTTGTTATAAAGATGTCATTAAGTGTTCTAAAAATATAGGGTTGAGGCACGTGGATCAATAGTGGGATTTGTCCATCCTAATGACGGATAGATATACTCTGGGCCCTCTCGGTGAAATGACATCGAATTAGCTTGCAAGCATGTGACTGGTTCACAAGGGATATCATATCACGATACGAGTAAAGAGTACTTATTGGTAACGAGGTTGAACTAGGTATGGAGATACCGACGATCAAACTTCGGATAAGTAAAATATCGCGAGACAAAGGGAATTGTTATTTTATGTAAATGGTTATTTCGATCACGAAGTCATCGTTGAATATGTGGGAGCTATTATGGATCTCTAGGTCCCGCTATTAGTTATTGATCGGAGAAGATTCTCGATCATGTTCTCATAGTTCTCGAACCGTTGGGGACACACTTAAGGTTTGATGTCGTTTTAAGTAGATATGGAATATGGAATGGATTTCGAATGTTGTTCGGAGTCTCGGATAGGATCCAGGACATCACGAGGAGTTCCGGAATGGTTCGGAGAATAAGATTCATATATAGGACGTCACTTTCCAAGTTTGGAAATGATCTGGTGCATTTATGGAAGGCGCTAGAATGTTCTAGAAGCTTCCAGAATAAATCACTATGAAAGGTGGGGTCCCGGATGGACTCCACCAACCCTAGCCGGCCAACCAAAAGGGAAGGTGGAATCCATGGTGGAATCCACAACCTTGGCCGGCCAAAGGATAAGGAAAGGGAGCAATCCCACTTCCCCTAGGTTTTCCCCTTATGGAAGTTTTCGGAGTTGGACTTTAAATTGGTTTTGGGGAAATCCTAGGAGGTTCCACCTATATAAAGAGAGGGAGAGGGGAGGGGGACGGTCGCACCCAAGGTCGGCGCCCCAAGTGCCCCCCTCTCCCAAACCCTAGCCACTCCCTCCTCCATCTTCTCTCACGGTTCTTACGGCGAAGCGCTGCCGGAGATCTCCACCACCACTGTCACCACGCCGTTGTGCTGGAGGGATTCCGAGGATGATCTACTACATCCGCTGCCCGCTGGAACGGGGAGAAGGACGTCGTCATCAACACCGAACGTGTGACCGAGTGCGGAGGTGATTCCCGATTGTGGCACCGTCAAGATCTTCTACGCGCTTTTGCAAGCAGCAAGTGATCGACTACATCAACCACGAGATTTATCTCGTTAACGCTTAGCGATCTTCAAGGGTATGATGATCTTCACCTCGTTGCTACCATCTACTAGATTAGATCTTGGCTTGTTATTTGTTCTTGCGGTAGGATTTTTTTGTTTTCTATGCTACGAATCCCTACAATGGCTTGTTCAAACTTCAAGGGAAACAAGAAAAATCATTGGGTGAACATTTCATAAGTCTACTCCCATCGAAAGTGTTGAACGTGTACTTGGAGGAAGTGAGGATTTTTCGAAGAGGCTTTTTTAGCCTATGCTCGAGTACGCATACTCGAGCATAGACTCGGGGATACTCTCATCGTGAGCGCTGACCGTGCACCCGATAGAATCAACAACGTCGAGGAGCACAAGTAAGTGTTTCATATATATTTGAATTGTTTCTCGTGCAGGATTTTTGAGCCTATCCTCGATACAAGTACTCATGCATAGCCTCGGGGGCTACTCCCATCGGGAGCGCTGAATGCGCACCTGATTAAAATATTAAGATTCCGCATGAAGTGAACATACATACTTCGAGCATGTACTCAACTACACATACTCAAGTATAGCCTCGGGGGCTACTCCCATTGAGAGCGCTGAATGTGCACCTGATAGAAAATGAGGATGTGGAAAATACAAGAATGAAACAAAGGAGATGGCGTAAAGCTTTGAATACATGTTCAAGTGGTAAACACTTAAGGAACATTACTTTGTCCTCTACTCCCATCGGGAGTGTATGCATTCAAAATGAGTTCAACCCGACAATTTTGGGTAATCCAACAGCAAACCACAACATCCGATAAATAAATAATCCATGGGCCGCGTCGTACTGAGCATCTAGATGCCATGCTTAAGCATGAAGGTAAGACCATCAGGATTCGTCATGTGAGACCAAGCACCACGGCAAACTGCGGTCTTCTAGAAATATCCACATCGTTGTCGATGTGATGAAAAATCCTAACGGACGTGTCAGGTACCTTTAATTAACATTTGCTGGAATTCAGAACTGGATAAGTCCTCCGTGTCTCGGGCTGAATTACACCAGTTTTCTAGATTCGTGACAGGGGACTCGAGTTTGAAGTAGGTTTAATTGTATTTGCTCAGGCAATTAACTGATTCCCGATCTTTCGGATGCATCAGGCTTGTTCCCAAACATCCCTATGATTAAAGTATTCATCTGCACAAAAAATAATGAAGTATTGGCTTTTCATGTACAAAAGGATAAGAAGTCGAAGGTTTCGAGACTCGACCCGAGTCTACGACTCGAGTGGAGCCTCGGCGGCTACTGACATGGGTATGCCACATCGGGTCTTGGTACAAAGCCCATGAAGAAATATGGAAAAGCCCATGAAGAAATCTGTATGAAGCCGAAGATCTTGGTGCTATGTAAAATTGGAAAGCTAGGCCATATGGGGTAAACCGACATATATCATGTAAACGATCTCGAGGTGGACTTTGAGACCTAACCCGCTACATAAGGGCTAGGAGGGGCCACCGAGGGAGGACATATTCAACCAGACGCAACACCCTGTAACCCTAGTTTCCATACAATACAATCTCGGCGATTTGCCCTTAATCATACTTTTCATCGGTTGCCTAGTTTGGCTGACCGGTTTGTTGATTCGCGAGTATCCTCCTTCCTAGAATCCCAATTCCATTATCATGGGCATTGATAAGGTTAACCCTTTGTCAGCGACCGAGTTGCTTAGAATCTCCTCTTCTACGGTTGTCCTGCTATCGGCTGCAATTTGATCTCTAGGGTGAGCGTTCCATTGTCTAATTTTTTTTTGAACAAGGAGTGCCCCAAAGGGCGAGGAAGCTTCTCATTAAATCGAAACGGAGGAGGTACAAAATATTACAAAGGACCCCATAAGATCTAAATGCACATATAGGTCCCTAGCATTTGCAGAAAGACCTCACTGAGAGATGATGAAATGCAATCAGGTCCTTCTCTTTCCCCGCCGTCGAGCCAGAGGTCTGCTACGTCACCGTCATGCGAAGAGGCGGGGACGAAACCACTTGCCTCTATGCAGCCGTAGTATGCGACTGCAAACCTCAGTAAGGACCTCGCAACGGAGGTTGATTCGCCGGAATCCAACGCCGACAATTGGATAGGCCATGGAGTGGCCTTAGATCTGCTCAAGAAAATTGCTTCCCACCTCTGGAAAGGACCAACAAAGATGCCACCATCGCCGCCATCTTCATCTTCCTCCTCGCCTCCACGGCCGGCCAGGTCAATGTCGAGGATGTCAAGGACACATCTTTGCATCCAGCAGTGCTTATTGCTGAGGGGCTTGGCAATAGGAGCATATGATTCCATCCCCAACCATAGGGGCTTGACATCACATATCCTCGGCCAGTCACCGGTGCCGCACCAAGGCACCAGGGAAAGAGATCCCCTGCTCCTCTCCAACACTCCACCGACCTCAATTCGTCTCCCCCACCCCTCACCACCATGGCCGGCCGGTGGAAGGAGGACAAACAGAGAAAGGATGGAGATCAAGGATAGAGAGCAAACCCTGGGCTTATTGACGGAGATCCATGGGGGATGGTCCAGGGCTGCCGTCTCCGGCCGCCGGAGCTCCTTGCCGCGCCGCCACCACCACCATCTGCTCCAGATCTTGCCCCTAAGATCTGAAACTTGACTCCAAGACCTCGGCAAGCTGCCGACAACATAAAACCTAGACCTATGTACATCACCGGCGCCTCCCCCTCCCCATCTCCGGCTGGCAGCGCCGCCGGAGAAGGGTTGGGTTCGGCCCGGTCTCGTCGGGTCAACGAGCAGAAGAGGGTGGGGGGCGGAGAGGGAGGACGAAGAGGAGAGCAGTTTCTTGGAGAGACGACTTTTGCCAGCTTTCCTTTGGGTTCCATTGTCTAATCGTACAATGCCCTCGAACCAAAGGAGGCACTTGCAGGCTGCGTGTTTTGCTACATCTTGTTTGCACTGTAATTCTCGGATTTTGGGTGTTGTTCTTGTCAGCACCTTGTAACGTTGGTCGTTGGTGCCTTTATTAATTTAATTTAAAGCTGACCGTAACTATTTTCTGTTTTAAAAAAATCAGAAAAAAATAAGTTGAAAAAAATATACAGGCTACGTCTAAACAATCTCCAGTGGTCCAGCCCAAGTCCAACGCCACTAGCGATTCGTGTGTGACTGACGTGTTTTTCTCGGCAAGCCGCGAGCAGAAACACGGCCCCCCGGGTCGAGCTGAGCAGTCCAGAATCCAGATCTGAAATCGGCAACGGCATCATCTCTTCTCCACTCCCCGTTTCGAATCCAGCTGCAGCTGGGCATAAATCTCTCGCATTCAGACCCAGATCGCCATCTCAGGACGGACACATCTTGACCCGCCGCTTTCTCCTCGCCAGTCCACCCCTTCTCTCCTCACCTCACCTCACTCCCCCTAGATCGGGGGAGATGGAGCCGGCCACCATGGCATGGACGCTGGCCGCCGCCGGCTTCGCGCTCGTCTACTGGTTCGTCTGGGTCATGGGCGCCGCCGAGGTGCAGGGCAAGCGCGCCGTCGACCTCCAGATGGGATCCATCGCCGACGACAAGGTCGGGGACAGGTACTCCCAGTACTGGTCCTTCTTCCGCAGCCCCAAGGACACGGCCGCCGCCGCCACCGCCGACAAGGTGCCGGCTTTCGTCGACACCTTCTACAACCTCGTCACCGACATCTACGAGTGGGGCTGGGGCCAGTCCTTCCACTTCTCCCCCTCCCTCCCGGGCCGCTCGCACCGCGACGCCACGCGGGTCCACGAGGAGCGCGTCGCCGACCTGCTCCAGGCCAAACCCACCCACCGCCTGCTCGACGTCGGCTGCGGCGTCGGCGGGCCCATGCGCGCCATCGCCGCGCACTCCGGCTCCCACGTCGTCGGCATCACCATCAACGAGTACCAGGTCAACCGCGCCCGCGCGCACAACCGCAAGGCCGGCCTCGACGCGCGCTGCGAGGTGGTGTGCGGCAACTTCATGGCCATGCCCTTCCCGGACGCCTCCTTCGACGCCGCATACTCCATCGAGGCCACCTGCCACGCGCCCAGCCTGCGCGACGTCTACGGCGAGGTCTTCCGCGTGCTCAAGCCCGCCGGCCTCTACGTCTCCTACGAGTGGGTCACCACCCCGCTCTACCGCGCCGACGACCCGGACCACGTCGAGGCCATCCACGGCATCGAGCGCGGCGACGCGCTCCCGGGCCTCCGCCGGCAGGACGAGATCGCCGCCGTCGCTAAAGAAGTCGGCTTCGAGGTCGTCAAGGAGCTCGACCTCGCGCTGCCGCCGGCGCACCCCTGGTGGACGCGCCTCAAGATGGGACGCCTCTCCTACTGGCGCAACTCGCTGCTCATCCGGGCGCTCACCCTGCTGCGCGTCGCGCCCAAGGGCGTCTCCGAGGTGCACGAGATGCTCTACGAGACGGCGCACCACCTCACCCGCGGCGGCGAGACCGGAATCTTCACACCCATGCACATGGTGCTGCTCCGCAAGCCGGAAAACCCCACCACCGCTGCCGCCTAAAAATGACAGTTTGTTTACCATCACATCATCCGCAGCAATGCAGCAGCAGCTGTTCCTAGCTCTCTTTCTTTCCCACGGGTAGGTAGCTAGGAGCAGAATCGAAATGCAGCTCTTGGTTTTGATCTTTTAGCATGGACCAATTCTTCCTCTTCTTAGACATTCTTCCTCTTCTTAGATTGGTTAATTGATTCTGGGGAACTCAATCAGTAGGCTAGTTCACCTGAAATTCCCCCTTTTTCCCCTGTGTTATATGTGGATTATAATCGAACTGTTTATCTTGCTACTATGTGCGATGAAGCAAACATTTGGAATGCGGAACTCACTATCTCAGCTTTTGCTGCGAGTGCTCTGTGTTTACGACTTGATGTACCTCCGAGCGCCGGTCTGATTCCGTTCGTCGGAGGTGGCTGCGGTTGGCCGGCGGCTGTGCCAAGATCGGATCTGCGCTTCTGTTGCAGGGCACAGTAGTGTACTATATTTCTGCACGCCAGAGGAATCTGGAATCTGGACGCCTCTGAGATCTGGTTCACTGGGAATCCACTCTACAGATCCAAACCGGTAACGCATATGCCCTGCAATATCAAACACTTGCAAAACAATCCATAGTGAAGAGCTGTACACTTTCAATTTACTCGACTTTTTACCACCAATTGCACGATCATCTGTTCCAGCGTGCAAGTGCATGAATAAACAGGGGGTCTATCATCGTCCCATTTGAGCTACGCTACATCCTGACTGACTTGACTGGGTGATAACCCAGGAGTAGGTAGAGTCCCTCATTGACGTAGAACCTTCCAAAGCCGAGATCTAGAAGGGTATTCTGTATATCCGACTTCAATTTTGTTAAATTCTTTTCTTTTGCAAAATACAATACAAACGGCAGCCTTGCTATCACTTTTTTTCGAAATGGGGAAATATCGTCCCAGCTGCATCGAAAGGATGCACACGGCTTTTTATTAGATTATTCACGAAACATTACAAGAAATAATACAAAAGATCAATCTCGAAGCAACCTTACTATACCTACAGTGGGATGAAGAGGGTGACAATACACCAACTCACATCATCCAAAACTAAATACCTTTCCAAACCGCCCAATAACAGGTGAGAAGCACATCCAGTCAAGCAGACTCTTAGCACACCAACGCACAAGCCACAGGAGTTGCTCCCGCCGTCTTCCTCGACTCCATCTTCAAGAGAGATCATCGTATTAACCTTGCAAGACCTGTCGTCGATGCCACCATGACGCCAGACGGCTCCACCATCCTGCACCTATACATCATCCCGCATCTGTCGTTGATACCATGCAGCACCATGCCACTGAGACTCAGCGCCAACAATGTGGTAGATGAATACCACTCCACCGAGAACCGCCAACATCCAGCAGCCGCTCCAAAAACGATGCCCCAAGAGGTAGAACAACGCAGGGCGCGCTGCCATCGTCCGATTCGGGAGACCCGGACCTAGGGTTTCCCCGGAGCAGCACAAGTGAGAGACCGCAGACTGCGACGATGATGCCTTCAAGAAGGTAGCGGCGCGACACGTCGCCATCGTCCGCCAACCGAGGTCAGAGCACGGTTTTCACCGGCAGCCGCACATCCCCAACTGCCGAGTGTAGTGCCAAGACGGGCAAAGATGATGCCTTCGACAAGGTAACGACGTCAACCGACACCGCCATCATCCGCCAAGACCGAGGTCGAGGCTCAGTTTTCACCGGCCGCCATGACACCACGGACTAGATCACCATTGCCGGAAACCTGTGTGAGATCCCACGATCCCCCACACGGGACTACCAGCCTAGCCGACCACCTTCGACGAAGAAGGCCGCCTCCTCCGTCGAACCCGAGGCTGCTGCCCCGGGCGTCCTCGTGCCGCGGGAGAATCCCAAGGTCACCACCCCGCACCGGCGAGAAAGGGAGGGGATGGCGCAACCCGTCCCCCCACCAGCCACCACCGGCGTGCTGATGTCTATGTTCCCCCTCCTTTCCTGTAGACAGTGTTGGGCCTCCAAGAGCAGAGGTTTGTAGAACAGCAGCAAGTTTTCCCTTAAGTGGATCACCCAAGGTTTATCGAACTCAGGGAGGAAGAGGTCAAAGATATCCCTCTCATGCAACCCCGCAACCACAAAGCAAGAAGTCTCTTGTGTCCCCAACACACCAAATAGGTGCACTAGTTCGGCGAAGAGATAGTGAAATACAGGTGGTATGAATAAATAGTAGCAAGTAGCAACGGTGCCGGAAAATAGCTTGTCGGCGTGTAGTTGATGGTGGTAGTATTGCAGCAGATAGTAATACGAGTAAAACGAGTAAACAAGCAGCGATAGCGATATTTAGGAACAAGGCCTAGGGATTACACTTTCACTAGTGGACACTCTCAACATTGATCACATAACAGAATAGATAAATGCATACTCTACACTTTTGTTGGATGATGAACACATTGCGTAGGATTACACGAACCCTCAATGCCGGAGTTAACAAGCTCCACAATAATGCTCATGTTTTGGTAACCTTTAGTGTAAGATAGATCAAAGGACTAAACCAAGTACTAACATAGCATGCACACTGTCACCTTCATGCATATGTAGGAGGAATAGATCACATCAATATTATCATAGCAATAGTTAACTTCGCAATCTACAAGAGATCATGATCATAGCATAAACCAAGTACTAACACGGTGCACACACTCGTCACCTTTACACACGTGCGGGAGGAATAGAACTACTTTAATAACTTTGCTAGAGTAGCACATAGATAGTAGTGATACAAAACTCATATGAATCTCAATCATGTAAAGCAGCTCATGAGATCATTGTATTGAGGTACATGGGAGAGAGATGAACTACATAGCTACAGCGGAGCCCTCAGCCTCGGGGGTGGATTACTCCCTCCTCATCATGGAGGCAGCGATGGCGGTGAAGATGGCGGTGAGGACGGCGGTGGAGATGGCTCCGGGGGCAATTCCCCGTCCCGGCAGGGTGCCGAAACAGAGTTCTGTCCCCCGAATTGGAGTTTCACGATGGCGGCGGCGCCACTGGAGTCTTTCTGGAGTTTCGTCAATTGGTACTGCGTTTTTAGGTCGAAAGGGCTTTTATAGGCGAAGAGGCGGCGCAGGGGGGCACCTGGGGGCGCCACACCCTAGGCCGGCGCGGCCAGGGTCTGGCCCGCGCCGCCATGTGGTGTGGTGGCCCCCTGGCCCCTCTCCGACTCTTCTTCGGTGTTCTGGATGCTTCCGGGAAAAATAGGAGGTTTGGCGTTGATTTCGTCCAATTCCGAGAATATTGCCCGAACAGCCTTTCTGGAACCAAAAACGGCAGAAAACAAGCAATCGGCCTTTCGGCATCTTGTTAATAGGTTAGTTCCGGAAAATGCACGAATATGACATAAAGTGTGCATAAAACATGTAGATAACATCAATAATGTGGCATGGAACATAAGAAATTATCGATACGTTGGAGACGTATCGGCATCCCCAAGCTTAGTTCTGCTCGTCCCGAGCAGGTAAAACGATAACAAAGATAATTTCTGGAGTGACATGCCATCATAACCTTGATGATACTATTTGTAAAGCATATGTAGTGAATGCAGCGATCAAAACAATGTATATGACATGAGTTAACAAGTGAATCATATAGCAAAGACTTTTCATGAATAGCGCTTTCAAGACAAGCATCAATAAGTCTTGCATAAGAGTTAACTCATAAAGCAATAATTCAAAGTAAAGGTATTGAAGCAACACAAAGGAAGATTAAGTTTCAGCGGTTGCTTTCAACTTATAACATGTATATCTCATGGATAATTGTCAATGCAAAGCAATATAACAAATGCAATATGCAAATATGTAAGAATCAATGCAAAGTTCACACAAGTGTTTGCTTCTTGAGGTGGAGAGAAATAGGTGAACTCGACTCAACAATAAAAGTAAAAGAATGGTCCTTCAAAGAGGAAAGCATCGATTGCTATATTTGTGCTAGAGCTTTGATTTTGAAAACATAAAGAGAGCATAAAAATAAAGTTTTGAGAGGTGTATGTTGTTGTCAACAAATGGTAGCGGGTACTCTAACCCCTTGCCGGACAAACCTTCAAAGAGCGGCTCCCATTTTATTTTATTTTTGGGTGGCACTCCTTCCAACCTTTCTTTCACAAACCATGGCTAACCGAATCCTCGGGTGCCTCGCCAACAATCTCATACCATGAAGGAGTGCCTTTTTATTTTAGTTTTATTATGATGACACTCCTCCCAACCTTTGCTTACACAAGCCATGGCTAACCGAATCCTTCGGGTGTCGTCCAACAATCACATACCATGGAGGAGTGTCTATTTTTGTTAATTAATTTGGGACTGGGAATCCCATTGCCAGCTCTTTTTGCAAAATTATTGGATAAGCGGATGAAGCCACTAGTCCATTGGTGAAAGTTGCCCAACAAGATTGAAAGATAAACACCACATACTTCCTCATGAGCTATAAAACATTGACACAAATCAGAGGTGATAAATTTTGAATTGTTTAAAGGTAGCACTCAAGCAATTTACTTTGGAATGGCGGGAAATACCATGTAGTAGGTAGGTATGGTGGACACAAATGGCATAGTGTTGTTTGGCTCAAGGATTTGGATGCATGAGAACTATTCCCTCTCGATACAAGGTTTAGGCTAGCAAGGTTGTTTGAAACAAACACAAGTATGAACTAGTACAGCAAAACTCACATAAAAGACATATTACAAGCATTATAAGACTATACATTGTCTTCCTTGTTGTTCAAACACCTTACTAGAAATTATCTAGACCTTAGAGAGACCAATTATGCAAACCAAATTTTAGCATGCTCTATGTTTTTCTTCATTAATGGGTGCAAAGCATATGATGCAAGAGCTTAATCATGAGCACAACAATTGCCAAGTATCACATTACCCAAGATATTATAGCAATTACTACATGTATCATTTTCCAATTCCAACCATATAACAATTTAACGAAGAGGAAACTTCGCCATGAATATTATGAGCTAAGAACACATGTGTTCATACGAACCAGCGGAGCGTGTCTCTCTCCCACACAAGCATGATGTAATCCCATTTATTCAAACACAAACAAAAACAAAAGCACACAGACGCTCCAAGTAAAGTACATAGGATGTGATTGAATAAAAATATAGTTTCAAGGGAGGAACCTGATAATGTTGTCGATGAAGAAGGGGATGCCTTGGGCATCCCCAAGCTTAGACGCTTGAGTCTTCTTAGAATATGCAGGGGTGAACCACCGGGGCATCCCCAAGCTTAGACGCTTGAGTCTTCTTAGAATATGCAGGGGTGAACCACCGGGGCATCCCCAAGCTTAGAGCTTTCACTCTCCTTGATCATGTTGCATCATACTCCTCTCTTGATCCTTGAAAACTTCCTCCACACCAAACTCGAAACAACTCATTAGAGGGTTAGTGCACAATAAAAATTAACATATTCAGAGGTGACACAATCATTTTTAACACTTCTGGACATTGCATAATGCTACTGGACATTAATGGATCAAAGAAATTCATCCAACATAGCAAAAGAGGCAATGCGAAATAAAAGGCAGAATCTGCCAAAACAGAACAGTTCGTATTGACGAATTTTAAAATGGCACCAGACTTGCTCAAATGAAAATTCCCAAATTGAATGAAACTTGCGTACATATCTGAGGATCACTCACGTAAATTGGCATAATTTTCTGAGTTACCTACAGAGAATTTTGCCCAGATTCGTGACAGCAAAGAAATCTGTAACTGCGCAGTAATCCAAATCTAGTATGAACTTTACTATCAACGACTTTACTTGGCACAACAAAACACAAAACTAAGATAAGGAGAGGTTGCTACAGTAGTAAACAACTTCCAAGACACAAATATAAAACAAAGTACTGTAGCAAAATAACACATGGGTTATCTCCCAAGAAGTTCTTTCTTTATAGCCATTAAGATGGGCTCAGCAGTTTTAATAATCCATTCGCGGGAAATAGTATTTGAAGCAAAAGAGAGCTTCAAGAGGCAAATTCAAAACAAATTTAAGTCTAACATGCTTCCTATGAAGAGGAATCTTGTACACAAATGAATTCATGAAGAACAAAGTGACAAGCATAAGAGGATAAAACATGAGTAACTTCCAGATTCTCAACATAAAGAGGGGAAACTTAATATTATTAAGATGCATATAACCATATTTCCCTCTCTCATAATAACTTTCAGTAGCATCATTGATGAAATCCACAATATACCCATCACTTAAAACATTCTTATCATGGTTCATATGCATAGAAGTATCATTAATTTTGGCATAAGACGAGTTATTCTCATTAATAGTAATTGGAGCAAGATTATTATCAAGAATTTGAACATGGTAAACAAGTTGCATATTAAGGGAATTGTTTTTGGTAATCCAATCATGACTATGACAAGTTTCATAGGGATAGTTATAACCTATATCATAGCATTCTTTATAATAATCATCAAAGATCGGAGGCACAGTGTCATCATAAGAAATAGAATAGTTATCTTTCACAGTCGGTTTATCCATGACCATACCATCATTGTTATTAGAAGGAGATGTATCAAGAACATAATGACCAGTAGCAAAAGGATTTACAAACACCTCTTCCCCAAGCTTAGAGCTTTCTATATCATTATGGGAGGAAGCATGGATAGCACTGACACTATGGCAATTATTATCATCTTCAGAATTAGTTTCCCAGAGATTTGTAATATCAAAAGTAGTGTGCTCATTCAAATCATGATCGCTAATGTATGTAAAGGGTATAGGAAGGTCATCATATTCAGATTCATTATCACAATAATCATTAGGAGCAATATACTTACAGTTACCTAGCGTTATCTCATTCACGCGGGGATACGCCGTTACCTCTTTCTTTTTATTCTCCTTCTTCTTCTTCTTCTTCTTCTCTTCCTTCTCCTCGTTCCCTTCTTTAGGAGGAAGAGGCTTGAAGGGCAGCTTGTCCGCATAACCTGTTTTACTTTCAGAAACAATAGAAGAAACTTGGGAGGATCCCTCCTTTTCATTAATTAGTTGAAAACACACAGCGGTCCTATCATATCTTGGCAAGGTGTCATCTTCTAAAATATTTTGTATGTAAGTATTTGTATGGCTATTATCAATGCAATAAGAAAAACACCCATGCAGGACATCATCAATATCAAGATCACTCATAAGTAACAAAGAGATTTTTCTCGACAGTTCTTCACACCCCAAAAATAAAGTAAGTTCATCATGCTGATTAGGAGTAATTTCATCATCACAATACAAATTTGCAGCACTCATTGGGTTCAAATTATCATTGGAGGAGCATTGAAAATTAAAATGACCCACTTCATGGCAAACTTCACAAATAAAAGGATAGAGGGCACAAACTTTTTTACCAAGATCATCTAGAGCCCTAAACCACTTTCTAGTTTTTTCATTAATATGATGGATGCAATATTCATCTTTGACTTGATTAATTCCACAAGGTCTATGCATTCCACAAAAATTAACATGCTTATAAGAAATAGCATTCTTAGGAGTTTGAGCATACTTATTGCAATAATTAACAACAATTTGATTCTTCATGCAAGCCTCTTTAAAAGGTTCATGATACTTATCAAAATTCTTCTTAGGCAATTCAAAATGAGAAGCAAAGGATTTATAAAGATTTGCAGCAACTTGAGAGTCAAGACCATAAGTAGCACTCATATTTCGAAATTTATCGGTATCCATAAAAGCTTCAATGCATTCATAATCATAATTTATACCCGACTCTTTACCTTTGTCGTTCTCCCATCCTTCAGCGTTGTCCTCAATCCGATCAAGAAGATCCCACCTAGCTTCAACCTCCTTGCTTGTGAAAGATCCCTCCGAACACGCGTCCAGATAGTCCTTGTGTTGTCCCGAAAGCCTCGCATAAAAATTATTAACAATAACATTACGGGGGAGCTCATGAATGGGACATTTGAGCATTAGTGATTTCAATCTCCCCCACGCTTGAGAAATACTCTCTCCATCACGAGGATAAAA
Organism: Lolium rigidum; assembly: GCF_022539505.1. Lineage (NCBI taxonomy): Eukaryota > Viridiplantae > Streptophyta > Magnoliopsida > Poales > Poaceae > Lolium > Lolium rigidum. The sequence continues at coordinate 162,912,010 of NC_061511.1, read as the reverse complement.
GTTATAAATATAATTCCTATCAATATGCACTTCATGAGGAGGATAAAATTTAGAATAAAAGAGAGATGCAATTTCCTGCCAACCAAGAGAATGTCTATTCTCCAACAATTTATACCAATGCGCCGCTTTACCAGACAGCGAAACAGAGAATAGCTTCTTCCTCACTTCATCCATAGAGATACCTGCACACTTGAATAACCCGCATAATTCGTGCAAAAACAGTAAATGATCTCTAGGATGGAAAGTTCCATCCCCTTTATAGTGGTTATCCATAACACGTTCAATAATTTTCATAGGTATTTTATACGAAATACTTTCAGCAGGTGGATTCAAAATATCAGGAGCATCATTAGAGTTATTGCATATGGGAGATAAAGCATTATCAGAGCAAAATATTTCTTCCAAAGCTGAGGAGCAAAAAAGATTATTTTTATATAAACTAGCTTCCCCAAGCTTAGACTTATCCATAGTATTAGCAGTAATTGCATTCATACTAATAACATCACTACTAGCATGCAAATAAGGTTCCATAGGTTTTTTAATTTTTGCATCAAACAATTCTAAATCAGGAAAAAGACTAAAAAGCTCACCAATTTTTTTGTTATTTTCCATTATGCCTAACTAGTGTAAACAAGAAACAAAAAGTTGCAATTGCAGGATCTAAAGGAAATAGCTTCGAGTACTTACAATGGCGGAAACTAGCTTGGTAGCCGAGATCCGGAGTGTGAGTACCTTTTACCTTTCCTCCCCGGCAACGGCGCCAGAAAATAGCTTGATGTCTACGTTCCCCCTCCTTTCCTGTAGACAGTGTTGGGCCTCCAAGAGCAGAGGTTTGTAGAACAGCGAGCAAGTTTTCCCTTAAGTGGATCACCCAAGGTTTATCGAACTCGGGGAGGAAGAGGTCAAAGATATCCCTCTCATGCAACCCCGCAACCACAAAGCAAGAAGTCTCTTGTGTCCCCAACACACCAAATAGGTGCACTAGTTCGGCGAAGAGATAGTGAAATACAGGTGGTATGAATAAATAGTAGCAAGTAGCAACGGTGCCGGAAAATAGCTTGTCAGGCGTGTAGTTGATGGTGGTAGTATTGCAGCAGATAGTAATACAAGAAAACAAGAAACAAGCAGACGATAGCGATATTTAGGAACAAGGCCTAGGGATTACACTTTCACTAGTGGACACTCTCAACATTGATCACATAACAGAATAGATAAATGCATACTCTACACTTTTGTTGGATGATGAACACATTGCGTAGGATTACACGAACCCTCAATGCCGGAGTTAACAAGCTCCACAATAATGCTCATGTTTTGGTAACCTTTAGTGTAAGATAGATCAAAGGACTAAACCAAGTACTAACATAGCATGCACACTGTCACCTTCATGCATATGTAGGAGGAATAGATCACATCAATATTATCATAGCAATAGTTAACTTCGCAATCTACAAGAGATCATGATCATAGCATAAACCAAGTACTAACACGGTGCACACACTCGTCACCTTTACACACGTGCGGGAGGAATAGAACTACTTTAATAACTTTGCTAGAGTAGCACATAGATAGTAGTGATACAAAACTCATATGAATCTCAATCATGTAAAGCAGCTCATGAGATCATTGTATTGAGGTACATGGGAGAGAGATGAACCACATAGCTACAGCGGAGCCCTCAGCCTCGGGGGTGGATTACTCCCTCCTCATCATGGAGGCAGCGATGGCGGTGAAGATGGCGGTGAGGACGGCGGTGGAGATGGCTCCGGGGGCAATTCCCCGTCCCGGCAGGGTGCCGAAACAGAGTTCTGTCCCCCGAATTGGAGTTTCGCGATGGCGGCGGCGCCCGTGGAGTCTTTCTGGAGTTTCGTCAATTGGTACTGCGTTTTTAGGTCGAAAGGGCTTTTATAGGCGAAGAGGCGGCGCAGGGGGCACTCGGGGCGCCACACCCTAGGCCGGCGCGGCCGGGGTCCGGCCCGCGCCGCCATGTGGTGTGGTGGCCCCCGGCCCCTCTCCGACTCTTCTTCGGTGTTCGGATGCTTCCGGGAAAAATAGGAGGTTTGGCGTTGATTTCGTCCAATTCCGAGAATATTGCCCGAACAGCCTTTCCGGAACCAAAAACAGCATGAAAACAGAATCGGCCTTTCGGCATCTTGTTAATAGGTTAGTTCCAGAAAATGCACGAATATGACATAAAGTGTGCATAAAACATGTAGATAACATCAATAATGTGGCATGGAACATAAGAAATTATCGATACGTTGGAGACGTATCACGTGCCACCGACGGGATCACGGGCCATCGTCGCCCCTCCTTCCTCCGACCGCCGCCGCCCAGCCATCACACGTGGGCAGGAGGTCTACCGCCGCAGCCACGAGGGGATCCCCCAGCCGTCGTCCTCGCCGCGTCCAGAGGGAAGCCCGCCACCATGCCCCGCGGCCTTTGCCCGGCGAAGGGAGGCTGCTGCTAGGGTTTCTGGGAGGGGGTGCGGGAATTGTATAAGCTCAAGTTGCCTTGCTATCACTGATGCTCATAAACACATATGTCCACTCACCCCTATGAACGCATACACGCACACCCTACCCCTATGAGCACCTGAGAGAGATCGAGTTCAATAAATCGACCCGAAGGGATTGACGAAGACACCACAAACACCTTAATATCAACGGACCCCCCTCCCCCCAAAAAAAATCGTTGTGAGACACCAAAGTGTAAAACCTGGGGTTTAAACTATTGTGGCCCCCAATTGTCTTCTTTTGCTTCTGGCTCTGTTGACTCTCTTGTTGTAGTGGCAAAGACAAAAATATAATGACCCCTTTCCCTTTGATTGATTGCGAATTCACTCACCGATCTAGCCCACCCGTTGCTACCTCTCGTCCCTCTACTAGAGCCCTCAACATATCCCCTCACAAAACTCCCCACGTGTCTACCTCCAATGGCTCCATTGTATTCCACACAACCTTGTTGCGGAATCTCCCCTCCTCTGTACCAAGGTTGAGACCTCCGCTGCTCATCCTAAGCTCCATTGCGAAGAGCAAAGGGCAAAGGAAGTGTCTCACCGGGAGAACCTGCGATCAGGGGTGGGGAGGAGAGAGGGTGAAATAAGCCAATGGTTGAACCCACATGTTAGCGGAGAAATGAGTTTCCACGTGTAGAATGATAGTGAAGGATTGGGCGTAATATGTTGGATGATGTATTGAGCCTTTCCAACGAGTATATAAAGGGTACACGTTTTGGAGGTCGAGAAGGCTCTCCTAGAGATAATGTATCCTAGAGATAATGTAGGTTTATTAGATTACAAATCCTAGATTATGATAACCAAATATATCTCTCATACACTCCCCGCATTCATAGTGGTAGTGATGTGGACAATAGTAGCGTCGTGGACGGTTAGACTAGAGAGAAGACAAAGGTTACCAATGACCTGACACCCCCAGCAACTATAGCGGGAGCATCCTGGACGGTGTTGTGTGGCGAATGCTTGGAGTGTAGATGAGGCCGAGGAGATGCTCATGCGAGGTGGTAGTTCTTTATGCCAATGTCGAGGGTAGCCGAGAACGGTGGGTGCTACATGCTTAGTCTAAGTAGTCATAAACTGGCACTGGTCTTGGCAATATTCCTTTTTTGTGTATGTTGTATATGGAAATACAATTTTGTAGAAAAAATAATACATACCACACATTTCTATATACTTAAAAATGTATCGGAAAATTTTAACCGAGAAAATTGGTTTTGAATTTTTCAAAATTCAAGACTTCATGGGCCCGAGAATTAACCTGCGGTTGGATGGCTAAGAGGACCACCAGGGATAAACCCTAAGTTTGACGTTTTGGTGACTCATAAAGGTGGTAGATTCACGTGTGGTGACTTCTTCAATCTCAAGATCCGGCGGTTTAGTTTCTTGTATTCGGTCTCTCGAAAGTGCTCATATGGGTAGGGTATACATGTGTTCATAAGAGCGAGTGTCTATATTTAAACTATGTTTCTAAAAAAAAAAAGCTCTTTTTGGAGTTTCTGCATTCTGAGCGTTTATTTTGAGAGATGTTGGAATTGTTGGAGATGTCGTGACATATTTTTCTGAAAAAAGATGCGAGTTCATTTCTGCGACTTCAGAAAAATGCGAGCTTCGCCTATCGCCTGCATGTGATGGATCATGGATGGAACGTAGAAGCACGGCACGTTATTAATTTTCAGCAAAGCAGTAGGACTGTGCAATGATGTGTACAGTTCAGTTGGGACCTTGTCCGGCGACACCAATGAAAGCAAATCATTGGAGGGGAACGGCGCCAACTTCGCCGCGGCTGCACGTAGAGTTGGATGATTGAACGAACCTGAATAGAATGTCAACTTAACAGTTAATTAGGCGGCCGGAACATGAGCAGCCAAAGACCAAAATTCGCGTTTATGCTAATGAAATGTTTCGATCCGACTGGTCTATATATACTGGTAACCAGTGGGCTAGCAGAAGAAACCGCGAGCACAGATAATTCGGCACGAAGCCATCGATCAGTATTCTGCACGAAGCCATCGATCAGTAGCACACCGAAAATCCATGCAAGGCTGCTTCCCTTTCCGGAGCACCCAGCGGCAGGCGCCTCGTCACGGCGGCGGCGTGACCGTCGTGTCCCGCGGTGAGGGCGAGGGCACCGTCAAGATCGTCGTGAGCAGGGGCGAGCTGGAGCGCATCGCTGCGCGCGTCATCCGGAGGCAGCGCGGGAGCGCCGCCACGGCTAGCCTACACCGGCACGTGGAGCCGGCGCCGGCGTTCGAGTCTCTGCGGGTGGAGGAGCGGCCGTGCGATCCGCTACACAGGCGACGGCCGGAGTTGGAGGGAGGCGCGGCCGCGCGGCGCGGCCAGTGGCGGCCGGCGCTGAGCGGCATACCGGAGGAAGCGTAGACCGCAGGAAGAGGATAGGTCGGCGTCGTGGTTTGCGCGAAGCGCTTCTGCTATGCGCTCCCGATCGATGCA
>NC_061511.1:162558984-162583713 GCF_022539505.1 Lolium rigidum | reverse complement strand
ATCTTGTTGAATTTAGTCTAGGGTCATTAAATTGTAATTATTCTTTATTTTTTTCTTTCTTCTATTCTGCCCATTTATGTAATGTGTTGTAATTCATTTATTTCCATTATGGATAATGTAAAGACAATGTATCTTGTGTGTTATTCAATAAAGCTCAAAGTTTTCTCTAATGAGCTTTACTTTAATATAATTGTTCATCTTATTTATTATTGATCATTTACTTAATGAATTTCCTCAATTGAATTATTTAAGTAATTATTTAATGTTTGAATTTGAAATTCAAATTCAACCTTGGTTTGAATTCAATCATGTCATAATATTTAGAATTCAATCATGTGAACTCTCCCCTCTCTTCTCAAAACCCTAAACTAGTGAAGTGAGAAGCAAGTTTGTCGCACTCTCGAAACCCTAACCCCGTAAGGTGTCGAGAGAGAAACTTGTCCCCCTTCGATGCAGTTTTTGTTTAAAAGCGCGAAATTTCCCCAGAATTTACTATGTAATGCACATCCCTTTCTAAAATCTACCCCTCGATCGTCTCTAAACCTGGGACATTACAGATCAAAATAAAAAGGAAGTAGCTAGAAATCAGGGTGTCAAAAAAAATCCAAGAAAAGAAAGAAATTTGGTTCATAGAGGATGACAAGCGGGACCCATGATCCTGCATCGTAAACGGATCGATCGGAGAGTGTTGAACGAGATGGCGCGATCGAGAAAAAAATAATGCTAGAGAGGCTGCCATCTGGGCCCTACATCCCTGGGCGGTGCGGATTTGCGTTGACTCGGCCGGCGAACCCGAGAATTCGCGATGCACCACGTCCCGGGCCACCATACGCGACGTTTTGGCCGCTTTCGTCGGGCTAGGTGGCCTCAAAAACGAGAAAAAAAAGTTTTGACATGCACCACGGAGGGACCCAAAATCGTCGGCCATGGTACACCAGCAACCACGGCGCGACTTCAACTTCGTCGGCCATGGCAACTTTTCTTGTAGTGTTATTTTGCAAGAAAACCACTAGCTGACACTATGATTATAGTATCCTAAGTGATTTCCCATGCCTTCCCTCTTCCATGTTGACTATGGATCTGCTTCAGCTTCACCATAATCATTATATTTCTCACCTTCATGCTTCCTATGTACTAAAGTACTCCTCTGTTGAGGTAAAGCATGAGTTTAGGTTGGTGCTTCCTTCTGAATATTGTGGTTGCTTCCCACAAATTTACTCCTTTCTTCTGGTGGAGCTTCATCTTGTCTTCGGAATCTTCCAGAATTCGTCACTTCCTCACACGTTTACCATTACCCTCTAGATCTATAGCACCAAGTAAGAACTTGATATAGCAACATGCATTTGCATATCAACGTCAAACTTCATGTACGGATCTAGTCAAACAATGAAAATTCAATAAAATCCAAGAAGATTCAGCTTTGTGCTTATAATACACATCATCATAAACCTGAATATGATTGTTGAGTAAGACATCTCTAAACATCAGGCTCTGATGTGTAGTATAGAACACCACATAATATAGGTTTATATCGTGATACTTAGCACGAATATATGGAAGTCTACTATTTTTCTTAACATTTACCTTAATTGCACAATTGCAATTAGATAAACTTGAAACAAAGTGGTTTGGGATAGTTAAGGTTAACCTAATTTTCTTTGGAAATACTACTTAGCCTTCATTCTATTGAGGACTACCTCTTATGATATCTCTTGTTTCTAACATGGATAATCTAAACACATAACTATGGAAATATAGCTGTTATATTTCCAAGTATTTCTACCATAAGACTATGGTCATGATGTGCTTGGCATACTTCCCATAGTTTTGGGAACACAATTCTTGCACTATTGTTTAGCATTTGGCTTCTTGTTGTAATCCTCCTAAATGTTTATGATGTTCTATTTCATCACATAATGATTCTCAGGTGAATCATATATGATTAGAAACTCTACTATGTAAGCAGACATGGTTTATTTCTTTCTCTCTTACTTACCTCTCATGATTGACTCATCATGGTCTATACTACCTCATATAACTCATAGTTATCACTTACTATCAATTGTTTCACATGTCTAGATAGTTTTACTTACTCATTACTTAACTTGATCTACATCTTCTAGTAGGATGTCTTCCTGATATACTGATTTTAATCACTTGTTATTACTCCTATTACAGGTCTGGATAACTCTTGTTTAATCAAAGCATAAGTTGGTACACATCTTCCAATAGGATATCTTCCTTATGGTTGTATCCTCTCTTTGGACTACCAGGTATTGTATACCAACTGTGATCTACTCATCTATTGTTTAGGAACTTAATTGTGTACTACATGTTTGGGATTAACTAACTAACTTCACTTAGGAAGGATAGGTAGGAAATGTTGACTCAAGTGTGTCAGGATTATTCTCAAGTGAATATCCATCTCAAGTCATAAGAAGTATTTGTTTTACCTAGGACAATTTCCTATAGACACTACCAATCCTATAGGTCTCCTTTAAAGGGTTTTAATGATCCTAAGGTCAAAGCATTTGCTCACGATACCAAGCTGTGGTGACCCGGCATACCACTGCATGGTGTAGTATGCAAGTCCGACATAACACCAATGAAACACCGTTCCACTAGTATTACATCGCTCGAGTGGTACAACGAAACATATGCGGGTCCAAGGCATGTCTATAGAATTACATACGGACTCGTTACGGAAGATCAGACATAACCTCCTACTTTACAATGAGGTAAAACTGCAAATAAACTCCAGGAGAACGACTCGTAGTCTAATCCTAACACGAACTCTATTTGTAGAGTATTTAACTAGCTACAGAGGCTATGAATAGATTCTAGCTAAATAGGAGCTAAGTTTAGGAAGCTAGTTCCTTTCTATTGCTAATCTAGGTTTCTTCTTGTTGGATGTGGTATCTGACTCCTCTGATAGGTCCTGTTTCTTGAAGTACTTGTTGACTCCTCGGCCTTCGAGTTGCACTGTAGATCCTCCATCATGGCCTCCATATCTAAGCAGGGGTTTAAGAGTGGGATGAGTACGAGCGTACTCAACAAGTTCATTATAGGAAAGAGGTGTTTAATGCACTAGCTACGACATTAGACCGGAAAGTCTAATACCAATGCAGGTTTTCATAACCATTTCTTCAAGAGGTTGCTTTTATTCGGAAGAACTATGTCCGTCGGCCTTCACCGGTTTACTAGAACTTCATGGAGCTCCTTTCCGGCCGCGTTCGCAGTTCCATATCCCGGAACGAGGAGTGACAGGTCACGGTTCTTTACACTCTGCAGAGGTGTGTTGCTTTACCCATAAGAGATCTTAACCTTGGTGCCAACCGAGTCATGTTCTCGTCCACACTTCCTTTGGTGTGAGGCCCGGTATAAGGTCTAGCCAATCATGTTCCTCCGCTACCTCGAACACCCACCCGTTGTTGCATGCCCCGACCACGGGTCCACGCCGGTCCCATTATTCCCGTAATTTCGGGGTGGACCCCGACCACGACGACAGTTGCTGGGCTCTACCATACACTCCTACGCCGGTAGCTGCAACCCATCATAGACCGCATTACCGTGGGGAATTAGAATGGGATCCCCACCCTCCGGTTGTTCCGCAAGACACAACTGCTACGGCAAGCAATGCTTTACCGTGGGGAATTAGAATGGGATCCCCACCCTCCGGTTGTTCTGCCAGATACAACTGCTACGGTAAGCGCATCCGTTGATGAACGAGAGGTGGAAACACTTTTGACTACTCCGTCCCACTCCGGATCTTATGGTTAACACGGTTATTACGGCACAAGAATCACTGGCGACATTTGTTGTTTAATCCTAGATGGATATAAACCCGTGCAATGGAACCTCCACCATATCAACACAATCCATGGTTCCATTGCCCACCACATAGTCATATTCATAGTCATGAAAGTAGTGGTTTTGGTTTTTATGCAACAGTGATAACCATAGTACTTTGCAAGTAATTTGATAAAGCTACTCAAATGACATGAGCAAGCGATGAACTTGCCTTTCTTGGCTGCAAGATTATGCAGACAAGGTCTTCGGTGCGTAATAACTCCAAATTCTGAAATAGCATCATCGTCCGGTAAGGATGATGTTTAAAAGATTGGCAAGGATGCAATAATGCATAAGTATGAGATGCAATCGCTCTAAGCGTGACCTAACCCCGATGATTTAGGATTAGTGCGTTGTAATGATTAGTTTAGGGTGGGTTGCACTTTTAGAGTGATTCACAAACAAGGTTCTTATTAGGATTGAATACTTGGTATCATAAACATGTGCTGGAATATATCATAATAATATCATTAATAGCACACAACAATAACATTTGGTATAATCCTAACATGTAATGAATAGTGGTTGGTTTAAACACTATATGGCATGGTTAATTATTAATTATCATATACTTCAAAAGAATAACTTTTGAAGAACATGTTCTTTGATAAAGAACAGGTATGATAATTAGGGTTGTGGAGTTCTATGGTTTTCTATGGTTCTAATTGGTTCTGGAGTAAGTAGTAGATGGATCACAACCTAGTTGGATTCGTCAACACCTAGGGCTTGTAAGGTGATGGCGTGTATTTCACACGTTCGTTGGGCAACCCCAAGAGGAAGGTATGATGCGCACAGCAGCAAGTTTTCCCTCAGAAAGAAACCAAGGTTTATCGAACCAGGAGGAGCCAAGAAGCACGTTGAAGGTTGATGGCGGCGGGATGTAGTGCGGCGCAACACCGGAGATTCCGGCGCCAACGTGGAACCTGCACAACACAACCAAAGTACTTTGCCCCAACGAAACAGATGAGGTTGTCAATCTCACCGGCTTGCTGTAACAAAGGATTAAGCCGTATTGTGTGGAAGATGATTGTTTGCGAGAGAAAATAGTAAAACAAGTATTGCAGCAGATTTGTATTTCGAGTATTAAAGAATGGACCGGGGTCCACGGTTCACTAGAGGTGTCTCTCCCATAAGATAAAAGCATGTTGGGTGAACAAATTACAGTCGGGCAATTGACAAATAGAGAGGGCATAACAATGCACATACATGACATGATAAGTATAGTGAGATTTAATTGGGCATTACGACAAAGTACATAGACCGCCATCCAACTGCATCTATGCCTAAAAAGTCCACCTTCAGAGTTATCATCCGAACCCCTTCCGGTATTAAGTTGCAAAGAAACAGGACAATTGCATTAAGTATGGTGCGTAATGTAATCAACAACTACATCCTCGGACATAGCGCCAATGTTTTATCCCTAGTGGCAATGACACAACACAACCTTAGAACTTTACATCACTTTGTCCCGAGTGTCAATGCGGGCATGAACCCACTATCGAGCATAAATACTCCCTCTTGGAGTTAAAAGTAAAAACTTGGCCGAGCCTCTACTAGAAACGGAGAGCATGCAAGATCATAAACAACACATGTATAATAACTTGATAATTAACATGACATGGTATTCTCTATCCATCGGATCCCGACAAACACAACATAGAGTATTACGGATAGATGATCTTGATCATGTTAGGCAGCTCACAAGATCCAACAATGAAGCACAATGAGGAGAAGACAACCATCTAGCTACTGCTATGGACCCATAGTCCAGGGGTGAACTACTCACTCATCACTCCGAGAGCGACCATGGCGGTGTAGAGTCCTCCGGGAGATGAATCCCCTCTCCGGCGGGGTGCCGGAGGAGATCTCCGGAATCCCCGAGATGGGATCGGCGGCGACGGCGTCTCGGTAAGGTTTTCCGTATCGTGGTTTTTCGCATCGGGGGTTTCGCGACGGAGGCTTTAAGTAGGCGGAAGGGCGAGTCGGGGGCCGGACGAGGGCCCGGACTATAGGTCGGCGCGGCCGGGGCTTGGGACGCGCCGCCCTACGCTTGGCCACCTCGTGGCCCCACTTCGTGTGTTCTTCGGTCTTCTGGAAGCTCCGTGGAAAAATAGGACCACGGGTCTTCGTTTCGTCCAATTCCGAGAATATTTCGTTACTAGGATTTCGAAACCAAAAACAGCGAAAACGAGAGCTGGCACTTCGGCATCTTGTTAATAGGTTAGTTCCAGAAAATGCACGAATATGACATAAAGTGTGCATAAAACATGTAGGTAAAATAATATGGCATAGAACATAAGAAATTATCGATACGTCGGAGACGTATCAAGCATCCCCAAGCTTAGTTCTGCTCGTCCCGAGCAGGTAAAACGATAACAAAGATAATTTCTGAAGTGATATGCCATCATAACCTTGATCATACTATTTGTAAACATATGTAGTTGATGCAGCGATCAAAACAATGGTGATGACATGAGTAAACATGTGAATCATATAGCAAATACTTTTCATGAATAGTACTTCAAGACAAGTATTAATAAGTCTTGCATAAGAGTTAACTCATAAAGCAATAAATCAAAGTAAAGGCATTGAAGCAACACAAAGGAAGATTAAGTTTCAGCGGTTGCTTTCAACTTGTAACATGTATATCTCATAGATAATTGTCAACATAGAGTAATATAACAAGTACAATATGCAAGTATGTAGGAATCAATGCACAGTTCACACAAGTGTTTGCTTCTTGAGGTGGAGAGAAATAGGTGAACTGACTCAACATAAAAGTAAAGAGAATGGTCCTTCAAAGAGGAAAGCATCGATTGCTATATTTGTGCTAGAGCTTTTATTTTGAAAACATGAAACAATTTTGTCAACGGTAGTAATAAAGCATATGAGTTATGTACATTATATCTTACAAGTTGCAAGTCTCATGCATAGTATACTAATAGTGCCCGCACCTTGTCCTAATTAACTTGGACTACCGGATCTTTGCAATGCACATGTTTTGACCAAGTGTCACAATGGGGTACCTCCATGTCGCACTGTACAAAGGTCTAAGGAGAAAGCTCGCATTTTGGATTTCTCGCTTTTGATTATTCTCAACTTAGACATCCATACCGGGACAACATGGACAACAGATAATGGACTCCTCTTTAATGCATAAGCATGTAGCAACAATTATTATTCTCATATGAGATTGAGGATATGTGTCCAAACTGAAACTTCCACCATGAATCATGGCTTTAGTTAGCGGCCCAAAGTTCTTCTCTAACAACATGCATGCTCCAACCATGAAGGTGGTAGATCTCTCTTGCTTCGGACAAGACGGACATGCATAGCAACTCACATGATATCCAACAAAGAATAGTTGATGGCGTCCCCAGAAACATGGTTATCGCTCAACAAGCAACTTAATAAGAGATAAAGTGCATAAGTACATATTCAATACTACAATAGTTTTTAAGCTATTTGTCCCATGAGCTATATATTGCAAAGGTGAATGGTGGAATTTTAAAGGTAGCACTCAAGCAATTTACTTTGGAATGGCGGATAAATACCATGTAGTAGGTAGGTATGGTGGACACAAATGGCATAGTGGTTGGCTCAAGTATTTTGGATGCATGAGAAGTATTCCCTCTCGATACAAGGTTTAGGCTAGCAAGGTTATTTGAAACAAACACAAGGATGAACGGTACAGCAAAACTCACATAAAAGACATATGGTAAACATTATAAGACTCCATACCGTCTTCCTTGTTGTTCAAAACTCAATACTAGATGTTATCTAGACTCTAGAGAAACCAAATATGCAAACCAAATTAGCAAGCTCTAAGTATTTCTTCATTAATGGGTGCAAAGTATATGATGCAAGAGCTTAAACATGAGCACAACAATTGCCAAGTATCAAATTATCCAAGACATTTTAGAGTTACTACATGCAGCATTTTCCAATTCCAACCATATAACAATTTAACGAAGAATAACTTCGCCATGAATACTATGAGTAGAGCCTAAGGACATATGTGTCCATATGCAACAGCGGAGCGTGTCTCTCTCCCATAAAGTGAATGCTAGGATCCATTTTATTCAAACAAAACAAAAACAAAAACAAACCGACGCTCCAAGCAAAGTACATAAGATGTGGCCGAATAAAAATATAGTTTCAGGGGAGGAACCTGATAATGTTGTTGATGAAGAAGGGGATGCCTTGGGCATCCCCAAGCTTAGACGCTTGAGTCTTCTTAATATATGCAGGGGTGAACCACCGGGGCATCCCCAAGCTTAGAGCTTTCACTCTCCTTGATCATATTGCATCATACTCCTCTCTTGACCCTTGAAAACTTCCTCCACACCAAACTCGAAACAACTCATTAGAGGGTTAGTGCATAATAAAAATTCACATGTTCAGAGGTGACACAATCATTCTTAACACTTCTGGACATTGCATAAGGCTACTGGACATTAGTGGATCAAAGAAATTCATCCAACATAGCAAAAGAGGCAATGCGAAATAAAAGACAGAATCTGTCAAAACAGAACAGTCCGTAAAGATGGATTTTATTAGGCCACCAGACTTGCTCAAACGAAAATGCTCAAATTGAATGAAAGTTGCGTACATATCTGAGGATCATGCTCGTAAATTGGCGTAATTTTATGAGCTACCTACAGGGAGATAGACCCAGATTCGTGACAGCAAAGAAATGCTGGAACTGCGTAGTAATCCAAATCTAGTACTTACTTTTCTATCAAAGACTTTACTTGGCACAACAAAACATAAAACTAAGATAAGGAGAGGTTGCTACAGTAGTAAACAACTTCCAAGACACAAATATAAAACAAAGTACTGTAGTAAAAACATGGGTTGTCTCCCATAAGCGCTTTTCTTTAACGCCTTTCAGCTAGGCGCAGAAAGTGTATCTCAAGTGTTATCGCGAGATGAAGCATTGATATCATAAGCTCCCCCATTTGTAGTGGTACTAGGGGCTTTGTCAATTTTAGGCCTATAATAATATTTCTTTGGTTTAGGCACTTTAGAGGCATACATAAACTTTTGCTCCTTCCCCACATAAGCTTTCTCTCTAAACTGTAAAGATGAAAAGGTTGAACACAAAGTTCCCATAGCTTTTTCAAGTTCGCCAATCCTATTAATTTGATTATCATGGTCAACACAAGTTCCTAGGACACTAATTCTTTCATCAATTCCTCCTAGGGATTTATCAAGTTCATCAGTTTTATCAAGTAATATCTCCAACTTAGTTTCAACACTCGGAAAATTTTTCTCTATGGTTTCCAATTTTTTCATAACATCCTCAAGGGAGGTTTCAATTTTAGTTTCATTAACAGGTGGTGTTCCAAATAAACTCTCAATAATGCAGCTAGCTTCTAAAGCGGGAGCGCCTAGGAAATTACCTCCCATGAGACAATCAAGAACATATCTATTCCAGCTAGAGATACCAACATAAAAATTCCCGAGTAGGATAGTAGTGGAGTGTTTCTTAGTGCACCTATTATGAGCATCACTAATTCTATACCAAGCATCTTTTAAACATTCTCCTCCTTGTTGCTTAAATGAACGAACTTCAACTTCAGGATTACTCATTTTAGCAGTAGTAAGTTAAGCAAACTAGATAAAGTAAATGCAAGTAAACTATTTTTTTTTTGTGTTTTTGATATAGCAAACAAGACAGTAAATAAAGTAAAGCTAGCAACTAATTTTTTTGTGTTTTGATATAAGTGCAGCAAACAAAGTAGTAAATAAAATAAAGCAAGACAAAAACAAAGTAAAGAGATTGAGAAGTGGAGACTCCCCTTGCAGCGTGTCTTGATCTCCCCGGCAACGGCGCCAGAAAAAGAGCTTGATGGCGTTTATTTCACACGTTCGTTGGGCAACCCCAAGAGGAAGGTATGATGCGCACAGCAGCAAGTTTTCCCTCAGAAAGAAACCAAGGTTTATCGAACCAGGAGGAGCCAAGAAGCACGTTGAAGGTTGATGGCGGCGGGATGTAGTGCGGCGCAACACCGGAGATTCGGCGCCAACGTGGAACCTGCACAACACAACCAAAGTACTTTGCCCCAACGAAACAGTGAGGTTGTCAATCTCACCGGCTTGCTGTAACAAAGGATTAACCGTATTGTGTGGAAGATGATTGTTTGCGAGAGAAAATAGTAAAACAAGTATTGCAGCAGATTTGTATTTCGAGTATTAAAGAATGGACCGGGGTCCACAGTTCACTAGAGGTGTCTCTCCCATAAGATAAAAGCATGTTGGGTGAACAAATTACGGTCGGGCAATTGACAAATAGAGAGGGCATAACAATGCACATACATGACATGATAAGTATAGTGAGATTTAATTGGGTATTACGACAAAGTACATAGACCGCCATCCAACCGCATCTATGCCTAAAAAGTCCACCTTCGAGGTTATCATCCGAACCCCTTCCAGTATTAAGTTGCAAAGCAACAGACAATTGCATTAAGTATGGTGCGTAATGTAATCAACAACTACATCCTCGGACATAGCGCCAATGTTTTATCCCTAGTGGCAACAAGCACAACACAACCTTAGAACTTTCTGTCATCGTCCCGGTGTCAATGCGAGCATGAACCCACTATCGAGCATAAATACTCCCTCTTGGAGTTAAAAGTAAAAACTTGGCCGAGCCTCTACTAGAAACGGAGAGCATGCAAGATCATAAACAACACATGTATAATAACTTGATAATTAACATGACATGGTATTCTCTATCCATCGGATCCCGACAAACACAACATAGAGTATTACGGATAGATGATCTTGATCATGTTAGGCAGCTCACAAGATCCAACAATGAAGCACAATGAGGAGAAGACAACCATCTAGCTACTGCTATGGACCCATAGTCCAGGGGTGAACTACTCACTCATCACTCCGGAGGCGACCATGGCGGTGTAGAGTCCTCCGGGAGATGAATCCCCTCTCCGGCAGGGTGCCGGAGGAGATCTCCGAATCCCCGAGATGGGATCGGCGGCGACGGCGTCTCGATGAGGTTTTCCGTATCGTGGTTTTTCGCATCGGGGGTTTCGCGACGGAGGCTTTAAGTAGGCGGAAGGGCAGAGTCGGGGGCCAGCCGAGGGGCCCAGACTATAGGTCGGCGCGGCCAGGGCTTGGGCCGCGCCGCCCTATAGCTTGGCCACCTCGTGGCCCCACTTCGTGTGTTCTTCGGTCTTCTGGAAGCTCCGTGGAAAAATAGGACCCTGGGTCTTCGTTTCGTCCAATTCCGAGAATATTTCGTTACTAGGATTTCTGAAACCAAAAACAGCGAGAAAACGAGGACTGGCACTTCGGCATCTTGTTAATAGGTTAGTTCCAGAAAATGCACGAATATGACATAAAGTGTGCATAAAACATGTAGGTATCATCAATAATATGGCATAGAACATAAGAAATTATCGATACGTCGGAGACGTATCATAAGGTTAAGATAAGTCTAGGCATCCTAAGCAATTCATTAAACATGGTTGTTGTCAAGGTTGGTTTATCTTGCTAATGATAGCTGGCTAGGGTTTATAGGTCCTTATGAGCAGGGTTGATGATGATTCCTTATTTTCTTCAAAAGAATAACTTTTGAAGAACATACTTCTTAATTAATAAGAAGTATATCAATTAAGATTGAGGTTGTCTAGGATTTACTGTTGGTTCTGTTAAGTAAAGGATAATTGGCTTCTAAATAGGATGGTTGATAATTGGTATCCAACACTAGTAGGGTTTAGTGGAGTAGGGAATGTAATACAAAATAGTAGGTATGGTTGTTGTTAGGGTTCATCACGATGGTGTGATGCTAAATAGGAATGAATAAGGCCGATGGCTTTCGTAAAAGGATCTAGGGTTTACACTTGGTTATCCCTACTTAATTATCTAGGTCTGTTGAAGATGAACACATGGGATGCAAATTAGTAGTGATAGGGTTCCCATATCTTATGTGGATTTGAACTGGTATTTAATTACTAGATATGAATCTATGATTACACATGAAGTAACATGATCACAAGTTCTAACCTAGGGTTTAGGTTAGAAGCAAACTAGGATTCATATGAATTAATGGAGCTAGGGTTTGGTGCATGGTTGAATTAGGGTTTTAGGGTTCCACATAAAATTATGAGGTTATCACTTGGTTTATAATGAAACTAGGGTTTCCTAATTACCCTATAATTATTGGATTAATAACTTCATTAATAAAGTTGAAGTTATTAATAATTTTGAAATAAAAATAATATTAGATTTGATATTTTATTATTTTAAACAATTAATAATTGAGGCATTTATTAATTAGGGTTTTAAATCCCTCTAATAAGGATTTAACAAAATAATAAATAAAGGAATTAGTTTTAAAGTTTTCTTTATTTATTTACTGGTTTCTATTTAATTTTTTAAAGTTTTCCTTATTTGTTGAATTTTAATTCAGTCAAGTATAAAAGAAAAGACTTAATTAATGAGTTTAAAATAATTAAATTTTTATTAAAAATAAAAATTCTATGTTATATTTTTATTGGATAGATTTTCTGTTTATAAGAATTTTGATATCTCATTTATAATTTTCTGACTTAAATTGAATTTTCTAAATTCATTTGAAGTTTCAGATATTAATGGAATTTGAATTTAAATGAAATGACTAAATGTACTTGGTGACTCTACCCACACTGTCAATGACCGGTGGGCCTTAGCCACGCTGGCGACGACGTGGCAACCATGGCCACCACCGGCGGCCAGTCAAGGACGGCGTCGGCGTTGGAGGGATCCCGCGAGTGTGTGCGTGTGCTCAATCGAACGAGGACAGCGAGGTGAGTTTGTTGGTGGCCGCGCCGCTCGGAAAAGGTCACCGGAGCATGGCCGACGGTGAGGATCTGCGGCGGCGGACGATGGTCGACGGTGACAGGGGTGCTACGGCATGATCTAATGCTCAATAAGATGCTCACAAGATGCGCAAGGTCACCTGGAGGCTTCCTGTAGGGTCGCCGGTGTCGATTGGAGACGGAGACGTCGCGGCGGTCGCCATTTCCCCCGCAGTACCGTGAAAGGGAACGGTTAAATTACTCCTCCACCGAGCTCCCCTTGATCTGTGGCTACACCAGATGAATGAGAGCGTCGAGGCGCTCCTCCTGAGCTCAACGGCGGGCTCTGGGGTGGTCTGAAACGGTGAGGTGAGCTGGTCTCCGGCGAGCTAGGGTTTCGGGTTTCGGCGCGAACGAGACGAAGAGAGGGAAATTGAGGGCGTCCTCGCTATTTATAGGGTTCCCGGCGTGTGCTGGCGGTCAAAAATGTCGGCGGCGACCGCGGGACGTGGCTCACCTCATCGCGGTGGCGAGCTCCCGCGCGTCCAGTGACGAAGACGAAGACGACGACGGCTCCCTCTTCTTTATCCATGCGAAAGGTTATTTGGGCCGCGATGGGCTGTGCTGGGCTGGTGCGGCTGGGCTTCTGGTGGGCTGCCACGGCCAGGTAAGGTCTGGTAAGGTTTTTTTCTCCTCTTTCCCTTTTTCTGTTTTTATTTTCTGTTTTCAATTTCCATTTTGAATTCAATGTTGAATCCAATTCTATTTGCAGATATTTGTACATATTTGTAACTTGAAAATTACCTCTTAATTAATAACTCTACTTGAGATATGCTATTATGATGTTTAATATAATGATAGTTTCCACATACAATATTTCAAATGGATGTGTTAATAGTTATAATTTCCATTCTCTTTCTTTTGAAATTCCCAATATTTTATAGTTTAAGGAGGTGACCTAATGGCATGGCTTCATGTACCTAACTATTTCTAGGGTCTTGATTTAGTCACTTACATATGATTTTATGTGAACTCTAATTTGTTAGGGTTTTACAATTTCTATTACAACCCCCTTATTAAAGTTAATGTTATCATTATATTTAAAAGGATCTAAGTAGATATTGGTTCTATCATGATTGATCTTGATTACAAAGATAAGTGGTTGATCACTACTTATATGGTTTTAATTATGGGACTTAGCATTAGGTGGCTCTTATGTTTTATAATTGAAGCATAGGATTTAATTAATGAACCATTAGGGTTCAAACTATATTCTCCTAATGTCACATGGTTTGAATCTCAAATATGGCTTAGGTTTTAGTTGTGATCACCCAAATGATACACAAACTAGGGTTGAGATATAATTCTAGGTTGTAGGTATGGGATGACACCATAGTGCATTTGCTAGGGCTTAATCTCCCCTAACCATGGTAATATGGTTACTTGCTTCATATTTTATGTGCTTCCCTAATTACTAAGGATTTGAGAATTGGTTTTTATCTTCTACCAATTAACTTCTATTATTATCCTCAATTTATCATTAAAGTAACTATATGGGTTATAGTTCTTTTTATAGTTAACTTTGGTCATATGAATGGATGGTTTCTCACTATATTAAGTATGGAGTTTGACTCTAAGGTTTTCTTATGTTTCTTAGGTGAAGAATAAGTGGAATGTAGATGTGGTAGGATTCTACATATGATCACCAAGTGATTCATAATTTAAGATTGAGATATAAGCCTGTATTTGATTAATAGTGATCTCCCTATAATTTCATGTGGAAATGGGATATACTTATCCTAGTAGAGTTTAACTTATCCTCACATATCTCAAGAGCATGATCATGGATTAGGCATGATCAACTTGTTCTTAATATCTTTACCTAAAGTTCTTAGGGTTTATGATCATCACTTAATTAATAATGATCAAGGTTTGGCTTCCTAAGGATCTCTCATTTAAATGGGGTTCTCACTTCCATGATCAAGCATTGTCTAGATTAACTAAACATAATATCTCCCTTATAGTTTCTTGAGTGGACATGGTTATGGTTGTCTCAATTATCTTGAGTATAACACCATGGTTTGAGCTTTCTCATTTAAGAATAGTTATTCTAGGGTTTATGTGTACTCCTAATATTTATTTAGGTTACTGAGCCAAAGATTCAATTGTCTATCTTGGTTGGTTTATTCCACTCCTTATTTCACTAAGTCATGGATATAGTCTTATTCCACTTGGTATCTAGTGATCTCACCACTTCAAGGTGAAATGGTTTACCTAATACTTTAGTTCAAATTTTAACATTGATTCTTAAATTGGTAAAGCTAGAATTAGTATGATTGGTCTCTCTCTCATTTGGGAAGGACTTGAATAATACTCTAAGGTTTCTCTTGAAAATGATGTTGTGATCATATGGATATTTATCTCCAAGGTTTTTCATTGCTTCTCTATTAATTAATAGGACTCTCACCTCTCTAAGTTTGATGCTTAAAAATTTGGAATAGAGAAGAATTATATTTCTTGAGTGGATCTCCTTGTTATTATTCCTATGTTGAAATGGAATGGATACCATGAGTTTCATGATAGGATCAAGGATTAGTTTAAGACATGGAGAATATAAGTGAAGAATAGTTTCCCAATTATTGTTACTTGATTTCCAATTAATTGTAGGTTCATATGTTATGGCAGGGAATTCCATATTATGATCTTTTATAAGATCAAGCAATTGATCATTGAGTAAAGTGTTGTTGTGTTGATTATTAGTTCCATTTGATCTAACCCATTAGATCAAATCATCTCTACCCAAAACAAGGTTTAATCAAAGTCACATTGAGGTTTGTAGCGCTTGACTTGATGAGCTACTTCAATTCCACCAAGGTCAAGTGAAACTTCAGTTACTGTGACTATTTTACTTTAAAGCGCGAAAATTCCCCAGATTTTCTATGCATGAATGCAATGCACACATCTGTTTCCTCTATTTTTGTAACCCCATTACCTGGGATATTACATAGGTCGACTCCATGACCGTTGGATTTGCATCGTGAAAGTAGTTGCAATTGCAGCTATAATTATTGATCGCAGGTAAGTTGCGCATGAAATAGGATGATGTCATCTAACCGATCTAACCGAGAATCGTAGTTGTTAAAATCATGATTTACGACTTTACAACCGCAATTAAATTAACCAATCCTGCAATTTAGGTACAATTCTGGTAGGTAGAGTCTACGATTCTATGGAGTTATCATCCTAACATAGTAGTAGTTTCGGTTTGATTTAGAATCACTATTCGGACAATCATGCCAAGAACTGAGTTGATTACAGTTGACCGAAAACTAGCCGTTTCCAAAAGGGAAAAAATGTTAGTAGCATGATTATTCCGTACGATGATCAATGCTGCGTCATCACTAGCTGAATCGCCCATGTCTTCCTAACGATGGAGAATATAGAACACGTGAGCTCCTAATCAGCTTATCGGTCTAAATCCTCTTTGACAACCGCACGAACGCGATGATGTCCGGCTTGAAAGGTGCGCGGATTAGCTTAACTCGAGCATTAATTACGCACGGTGATGCAACCACGGTCTGTCTCATCGGCCCGTTCTTTACTGTCCCCTAAAAACGACCGTCTTTTCTCCTCATCCGCTCGGCCACCGAATTTAAAATTTCCCTGGCGATGTTCCGCGAAGCTTCCCTCGCTGCGCAGGAGATTGTGAAAAGATGCGGCCAAGTGCATGGACCGTCGGAAGAAACATGAGGGATGACGACAAACATCATTACCTATTTTCACTATTCGCTCCGTCTAAAAACAGCTGTTTCACATACTATCAAGATGTATTTTAGTTAGAGATACATGTATCTAGATAAAGTTGGAATGCTTATTTTTTAATGAAGCAATTTTTTTAAATCGTACTAAATAGATGTTTTAAATTTGTATAAATTTAGATGTATCTATACGCTAAGTAGTGTCTATATACATCCAAAATTTGATAAATCTAAGACATCTATTTATGGACAGAAGTAGTATTAACATGATTTCTGAATTTATTTCCTAGCCGAATTGAGGAAATACTCTACTCTAATACTGAGCACAGTTTCATGACCATCGATAATAATCAGTTCAGATCGATCTGAAAAATAAAGATGCTGACTCAGATCACAATCAGCTCATGGTTATGTATACAATCCCTTCCGTTGGGAGTTGGGACCAATTGGCATGTGCTGCGTGCTTCCGGTAATGGGCAACCAGATCGACGTACACGGGCGGGGCAGTCTACCTACGTAGTCAGTCAGCGAGTACGTACGTGCACAAATTAATCTGCACGTATGGGAATTGTCTCAAGAGAAGAATCGATCGATCGAACGAACATACTCTACTTGGCCTCTAGGGCTGTCACTCCCCAACTCCACTTGGCATGGCTGTACGAGTGTACGGGCCGCCGAATCCGCAGGTCAAATCCATCTAGTTTGGCTGATCGGTTTGCTAGCTCAGTCCGCACGATCCAACTAATTATCTTGCTACGTCGCGCGTGGGCCCGTGGCAAAGGTATCTCCGGTCTGTTCACGCAGGAATTCTGATGATTTCCCGTCTAGTTTCAGTTTTTTTTACAATCAATACCACATATATTCATAATAATAAATAGTACATGGTAGAGATATACGAGCTGTCTCCAATGATTACAAAATAAAGTTTAAAAGAAACTAGCAAATCTTCGAAGGTTTCAAACTCTTTCTTCTTCCAAGACATAATCTTGTATTTTTCTGAAGGCAGCCAAAGATAGATAACAAACCATAGACCTGTAAATACCAACGAGAGTTCTCCCATAATTTTTATTTGAGCCGCAATGCTAAGGTTGCGTGCATGCGGGCAACCATTAAAGTAGTCAATCAACATCGGCAAGAGTACCAACACCAGTATGCAAGGGAATAAAAACCGATCAGCCTTGTCGAGGACGTACGTAGCAACCGGGATAAAAACTGCGAGGATAATCCTCCTCGCGGTAATCATGAGAAAAGATCCAAGAACGATCTGGCGAAGTAAGATCTGAACACCCATACCTAGATTGTTGAATATATAAGCAAATATCTATATGAAATAATCCGTATAAGTAAATGATAAATCATGACTACGAAAATAACAAATAAACTAATCATGCAGACTAGTAAGGTAGATGAACAGATCACATCTAAACAAGATAAACTGATCGCATCTACCACACAAACTAGAAGGAGAAACACTAACAGAAGCGAAAGAGATACGACAAGATCACATACTTTGCAGCAGCGTCGTTGTCGCCCATGTTGAGGTTGCCGAAGAAGTCGGCGAGGTCCGGGAAGAAGTTGTCGGTGTGGAGGAACTCGTCGTCCGATGACGACGTCGTGATGCCGATAGTCGCGCCGGAGCGCTCCCCAAAAACCCGATTGCCCCTCACCCGTACGGGTTCACGAGAGGCGGGGTTCGGAGTCCCTATCGTCCCGGCGGTCGGTGCACGCCGACGAACGGGATGAGGAAGACGAAGGCGGCGGCGCAATGAGCCGGAAACAGGTAGTAGCGTATACGTCGCGAGTACGGACTAGGGTTGGAGTCCGCGCTTATATAGTGCGGTTCGGGAAGGTCGTGGGGCGCAGCCCACGTCCGAGTCGGCACAGCCACGATCCAGAAAAACCGGAAGGCAAAACGGCTGAGTAACGCGTCTGTTAATGACTCGAAATTGATTACACAATTAATTTCCCAAACAGCGAAAAGATAAGCTCGGCTCGGCGAGATTCCCGCAACCCGCAGCGCGTCGTGACGAGGCGAGGCGAGGCGAGGCGGGCGGCGGAGGAGGAGGAGTGCGCGAGGGCTCTCTCTCTTTTCACTCACTTACTAGGACTAGAACAGCCCACCTTATATACCACTCCAACTCTCTCCCAACTAGCAATGTGGGACTAAACTTTAGCTTCCACTAGTGCTGCCACTGATTATTGGAATGGGCCATGTGAGTTTCAGAATTTGATAATGGGCAATGGGCCAAAGGCCAAATGCCCCAATTTCCAGCAATCCCCCACAAACTCTCATTGGCACATCTCATCAATAAGTTTCCAGAGCATTGTTTTATATACCGGTATGTCGTGGAGACTGTTAAGTTGAACTTCCACTTAAAGCTTCATATTACACTAGATTGCAACTTGGATAGTGGACTATGCCTTGAACTACAAGTTTTATGCGCACTAGCTTCATACAAAGCCTAGACCGATACTAGGCTGCCGCGAGGCTTCCTCGCGGTTTGGAGCTTATACGTCATACTCCAGGGCCTTTCATGAGTTTACTAGAGAGCACCCAACTCTCATAGATTGCGACGTTTAACAATCGGACTCATATAGGTGTGTTCTTCAAAAGATGTTCGCGAGGACAACATCTTTGCTAAAATAAGCCACTTAGAACACATTAAGATAATTATCAACCTGCCATGCGGATTAGGAGAGTATTGCATCTTACGTAGTGGTAAAATTGCTATAGGGATATATACTCTCCTCTCGGCTGACCAACGACTTGTCTCCCGGCTCTAATTCACGGGATCTCCGATCACATAGAGTGGGTTACCACCGTGGACAGCTCATACTGTGGGTCTCATACCCATCTCCCTCGATGCATTTTCTATCACATTTCGTGATAGTCCCTTTGTGAAGGGGTCTGCCAGGTTTCTAGATGTATGGATATAATCCAACGCTATAACTCCGGAGTTTCTCATTTTCCTGACAGTTTTCGGTCTCCTCTTCACATGCCTTGATGACTTCATATTATCCTTAGAACTGTTTACTTTGACGATCACGGTTTGATTATCACGAGTTCATAGGAATAGCGGGTATTGGTTTCTCAACCACGAGGTAAGTCCATCAAGAGCTCACGAAGCCACTCTGCTTCAACGAGTGGTTGTGTCTAATGTTGTGAGTTCTGCTTCCATAGTTGACCTCGTAATGATGGTGCGCTTGCAAGACTTTCGAGAAACAACGCCACCTCCAAGTGTAAACAAATAACCACTCATGGCCTTAGTCTCATCAGCGTCAGATATCCAATTTGCATCACTATAACCCTCAAGTACCCTTGGATACCCAGTATAGTGAATACCATAACTCGCAGTGCCTTTCAAATAGCGCAAAACTCTCTCAAGAGCATGCCAATGAACATCTCCATGTCTAGACACAAAACGGCTTAGTTTACTTACAGCAAAGGAGATGTCAGGCCTCGTGGCGCTGGCTAAATACATAAGCGAGCCAATGATCCGCGAGTATCGCAATTGATCTCTAGCAATTCTTTTATTCTTACGAATTATCACACTAGGATCATAAGGCGTTGGAGAAGATTTATAGTCGCTATACCCGAAGCGACTTAGGATCTTTTCCACATAGTGGGACTGAAGCAGTGTAATCCCACCATCATCATCCTTCAGCAACTTGATGTTTAAGATCACATCAGCTACTCCCAAGTCCTTCATCTCAAAACAACGAGATAGGAACTCCTTGACCTCCTTAATCACAGTAAGGTTGGTCCCGAATATCAATATGTCATCGACATAGAGACAAAGAATAACTCCCTCGCCCCCACCATGGCCATAGTATACACACTTGTCAGCTTCGTTTACAACAAAGCCTTAAGCGGTTAAAGTTCTTTCAAACTTCTCATGCCACTGCTTAGGCGCTTGCTTAAGCCCATATAAAGATCTCAGTAATTTACACACCTTTCCTTCTTGACCATCTACTACAAATCCATCAGGCTGCTCCATATAAATTTCCTCTTCAAGCTCTCCATTTAGGAAAGCGGTCTTAACATCCATTTGATGAACGAGAAGACCATGTGAGGCAGCCAAGGATAGTAGCACTCGAATGGTGGTCAATGCGGCAACAGTGAGTATGTATCAAAGAAATCTTCACCTTCTTTCTGGGTATAACCCTTGGCCACAAGACGTGTCTTGTACTTTTCAATAGTACCATCGGGTCTAAGATTTTTCTTGAACACCCACTTGCATCCTACAGGTTTGCACCCATAAGGACGATCAGTAACCTCCCAAGTTCCATTAGCTAAGATGGAATCCATCTCGCTACGGACAGCTTCCTTCCGATAGTCGGCATCACGAGATGCACGAGCTTCGAAATAGAAGTGGGAGTATCATCCACGAGGTACACAATGAAATCGTGACCAAAAGACTTTGCGAGTCCTCTGTCTCTTGCTCCTTTTGGGAGCTTCACTATCATCCTCCACGGGATTATCAAAGTGTTCTATAGCCATGGTAGGTTCGGAAATAATTCCCGAGTAGATGAATCGGGCATCTCCTGAATTGATGAGCTAGACGTTTCTTTCATAGGAAAGATGTCCTCAAAGAAAGTCGCATCATTCGACTCCATAATTGTACCAACATGCATGTCAGATACCTCTGATTTTACTATCAGAAATCTGTAGCCAATGCTATGAAATGCATATCCCAGAAGAACACAATCCACGGTTTTTGGTCCAAGCTTGCGCTTCTTGGGTATCGCACATTTACTTTCGCCATACAGCCCCAAGTTCGTAGGTAAGAGAGTTTCAACCTTTTCCTTTCCCATTCCTCAAAAGGGGTAATGGTTTTGTTCTTTGTGGGGACACGGTTTAGGACATGACATGCAGTCAATATCGCCTCCCCCCACCATGCCTTGGATAGACCCGATGTATCTAACATGGCATTAACCAAATTAGTTAGAGTACGGTTCTTTCTTTCGGCCACCCCATTTGACTGAGGTGAGTAGGGAGGCGTCCTCTCATGGATAATACCATGTTCCGCACAGAAAGAATCAAACTCGTTGGAAAAATACTCTCCACCACGATCGGACCTTAGCCGTTTGATCTTTCGATCAAGTTGGTTTTCTGCTTCAGCTTTAAAGATTTTGAAGTGATTAAGAGCTTCATCTTTAGATTTCAGGACGTACACATAACAATATCGAGTAGAGTCATCAATTAAAGTCATGAAGTATCTTTTTCCTCCTTTTGTCAATTCACCATTCATTTCACAAAGATCCGAATGTATAAGCTCCGGCGGTGCCAAGTCTCTTGCCTCCTGCAGTCTTGTGAGACTTACGTGGTTGCTTAGCTTGCACACATACTTGGCACTTGGATTTCTTGACAATAGCAAATTTCGGAATTATATTCATATTCGCTAGCCGCGTCATGCACCCAAAATTAATATGACAAAGTCGTGAATGCCAAATATCGGACTCACTATCATTGCAAACATGATTAATAATTTGAGTACATAAGTCTGACAAAGATAAGCGGAACAAGCCTCCGCACACATAACCCTTTCCAAATTGTCCACACTTGGAAATTACAACTTTATTGGACTCAAAAACCAACTTAAAACCATCTCGACATAAAAGCGATCCGGTAACGAGATTCTTATTAATGGAAGGAACGTGCTTGCACATTCTTCGATTGGATGGTTTTTCCCGAAGTAAACTTCGGATCCACCGTACCAACACCACGAACAGAAGCACGTGAGCCGTTTCCCATCAGCACGGAAGAAGTCCTTGCAACCTGATAAGAAGAAAACATAGAGACATCAGAACATACATGTGTATTGGCTCCGGTGTCTATCCACCAATCGGGAGAATTACATACCGAAAGGACGATAGGAGAAGTACCGTACCCAACGTCCTTCATATCGGTATCAACACCAATAACAACATTTGCGGACTTGTCGCTGTTCTCACGCCGATCATGACGTTCGGGCAATCGGGAGCCCAATGTCGAGGAGCGCCACAAACATGGCAGTTCCCTTTCTTCTTATAAGGAGTCTTCCTCTTGAAGTTGGTTGAGTTGGAGGCTTTGTTCTTCACGTCAAACTTGCCTTTTCCATTGTTCTTATTCTTAGACTTGTGAGATTGGAAGTTCTTCTTCTATACCACATTGGCACTAGAACCTCCCTCAAAACTACGAGCGCGTGTGTCCTTTGCTCTCGCCTTCTCTTCCACATGAAGCGAGCCAATGAGATCCGAAACGGAAAACTCTTGTCTCTTATGTTTCAGAGAAGTACCAAAGTTCCTCCACGAAGGAGGAAGCTTGGTAATAATGCCACCGGCCACAAATTTGTCCGGCAAGGTACACTTAAACTGCTCGAGTTCTTTGGCAAGGGATCGAATCTCATGAGCTCTGCTCAACCACGGAGCGCTCATCAGTCATCCTGTAGTCATAGTATTGCTCCATGACATACAGTTCAGTGCCAGCATCCGAGGCCCCAAATTTGGCCTCGAGCGCATCCCACGCATCTTTACCATGGTTGAAAGCCATGTACGGGTCAACAATGTTGACCAAGAATGCTGAACAAGGCCGCCTTTAACATGGCGTCGACCTTCTCAAACTTTTCCTGCTCCTCTGCAGAGAGAGGCCCCTCAGGTCTAGCATCTGTGGCGCTAAAACAGCCTAGGTTTGTAAACCATAGAACCGCCTTTGTGCGCCACCTCTTGTAATGCATACCATCAAAGAGGGGAGGTCGAGTAGCGGCGGCAACGGCGCTTGAATTGATTTGCCTAAAATCAGGTTTTTGGATTGTTGAATATATAAGCAAATATCTATATGAAATAATCCGTACAAGTAAATGATAAATCATGACTACGAAAATAACAAATAAACTAATCATGCGAGACTAGTAAGGTAGATGAACAGATCACATCTAAACAAGATAAACCGATCGCATCTACCACACAAACTAGAAGGAGAAACTCTAACGAGACCGAAAGAGAGACGACAAGATCACATACTTTGCAACAGCGTCGTTGTCGCCCATGTTGAGGTTGCCGAAGAAGTCGCCGAGGTCCGGGAAGAAGTTGTCGGTGTGGAGGAACTCGTCGTCCGATGACGACGTCGTGATGCCGGTAGTCGCGCCGGAGCGCTCCCCAAAACCCGATTGCCCCTCACCCGTACATGTTCACGAGAGGCAGGGTTCCGGAGGCCCTCTCTGTCCCGGCAGTCGGTGCACACCGGCGAACGGGATGAGGAAGACGAAGGCGGCGGCGCAATGAACTGGAAACAGGTAGTAGCGTATAGGTCTGGTACAGACTAGGGTTGGAGTCCGCGCTTATATACTGCGGTTCGGGAAGGTCGTGGGGCGCAGCCCACGTCCGAGTCGGCACGACCACGATCCGAGAAAACCGGAAGGCAAAACGGCTGAGTAACGCGTCCGTTAATGACTCGAAATTGATTACACAATTAATTTCCCAAACAGCAAAAAGATAAGCTCGGCTCGGCGAGATTCCCGCAACCCGCGGCGCGTCGTGAAGTGACGTGACGAGGCGAGGCGAGGCGGGCGGCGGAGGAGGATGAGTGCGCGATGGCTCTCTCTCTTCTCATCACTTACTAGGACTAGAACATCCCACCTTATATACCACTCCAACTCTCTCCCAACTAGCAATGTGGGACTAAACTTTAGCTCCCACTAGTGCTGCCACTGATTATTGGAATGGGCCATGTGAGTTTCAGAATTTGATAATGGGCCGTGGGCCAAAGGCCAAATGCCCCAAATTCCAGCATAGATAATTGTAATCTTTCAACACCACCATTGACGTCGGGAGGAGATCTCGTCGTTGAACGAAAGGCCGAAGATCACTTATTGCAAACGATGCCATCTCCATTGCGGGGAAACCGACAAGAAAACGGCGACCAAAACCCTAACATAGACTACTGAAAAGACTACTTTTATTAAAAACTCCACGCATAGATCGGGTTCCCGTCAAGTTTCAGTTGAACGCAGGGCAATTGCTTTACCAACATGTACGAACTGACCCCGTACGCGGGTTCGAAATTATCGGTCCTCTATCTCCTCCTTTCCCTTTCGTGTTGATGCGCAAATGATGCACCCTATCGCTCCATAGTCGGTGGCTTTCAGTTTTTTTCCTGTAAAAATGTGTGTCGACACGAGAAAGATGAACTGCGATGTACATCACTGGTGTTAAATTAGAGATCCGTGCAAAAGGAGCTGCATCAACATAATTGGATCCGTGCCCTCGCCTGTATCTCTACAGGTTCACTAGGCTTTGGTCCATACTCTAGGACGTCACCCTGCTGCCTAGGCTAG
>NC_061511.1:162498589-162558884 GCF_022539505.1 Lolium rigidum | reverse complement strand
AGGCAAGGCATCATGATGAAGGATACTGCGACGGTTCTGCTCCGCACGACGTGACCCTACGAAGCGAGAAACAGCAGTGGTTTTGAAATTATCATTGCCAAAACCAGGGGGCATGTGTTATCACCAGAATTTAACCAAGTCTGGAGATGGGCCGTGATTAAATGGGCTTAGAGGATATGCATGGAAAATATTCCTGAACCGGCCGTGTGCAAGAAGTTTGGGCAAGATTACCCGTGTATCTGTAAATTATAGTAGGTTACGTGTCGGTTAGAATTAAGAGATAGAGTTTAGCTCGTACACGGTTGGGTTTATTCCCGAGTTAGAAAGTCTACGGACTATAAATATGTATCTAGGGTTATTGAGAAGGAGGACGATCACGTTCACAACAAATCAATCTAGGCGCATTGATACGTCTCCGACGTATCGATAATTTCTTATGTTCCATGCCACATTATTGATGATATCTACATGTTTTATGCATACTTTATGTCATTATTATGCGTTTTCCGGAACTAACCTATTGACGAGATGCCGAAGGGCCAGTTCCTGTTTTCCGCTGTTTTTGGTTCCGAAATCCTAGTAAGGAAATATTCTCGGAATCGGACGAAATCAAGGCCCGGCATCCTATTTTTCCACGAAGCTTCCAGAACACCCGAGAGCCACCGGAGGGGAGCCACGGTGGGCCCACACATGGGGCCGGCGCGGCCAAGGAGCCGGCGCGCCCCCTAGTGTGTCACCGCCTCGTCGCCTCTCCGACTCCGCCTCTTCGCCTATAAAAAGGTCCCCGACCTAAAACCTCGATACGGAAAAGCCACGGTACGAGAAACCTTCCAGAGCCGCCGCCATCGCGAAGCCAAGATCCGGGGACGAGGAGTCTCTGTTCCGGCACGCCGCCGGGACGGGGAAGTGCCCCCGGAAGGCTCCTCCATCGACACCACCGCCATCTTCATCAACGCTGTTGTCTCCCATGAGGAGGGAGTAGTTCTCCATCGAGGCTCGGGGCTGTACCGGTAGCTATGTGGTTAATCTCTCTCCTATGTACTTCAATACAATAATCTCATGAGCTGCCTTACATGATTGAGATTCATATGATGATGCTTGTAATCTAGATGTCGTTATGCTAGTCAAGTGAATTTTACTTATGTGATCTCCGGAGACTCCTTGTCCCACGTGTGTAAAGGTGACGGTGTGTGCACCGTGTGGGTCTCTTAGGCTATATTTCACAGAATACTTATTCACTGTTATGAATGGCATAGTGAAGTGCTTATTTATATCCCTTTATGATTGCAATGTGTTTTGTATCACAATTTATCGATGTGCTACTCTAGTGATGTTATTAAAGTAGTTTATTCCTCCGGCACGGTGTAATGGTGACAGTGTGTGCATCCGTGTTAGTACTTGGCGTAGGCTATGATTATGATCTCTTGTAGATTATGAAGTTAACTATTGCTATGATGGTATTGATGTGATCTATTCCTCCTACATAGTGTGAAGGTGACGAGTGTGCATGCTATGTTAGTACTTGGTTTAGTTGTGTTGATCTCGTCATGCACTCTAAGGTTATTTAAATATGAACATTGAATATTGTGGAGCTTGTTAACTCCGGCATTGAGGGTTCGTGTAATCCTACGCAATTAGTGGTGTTCATCATCCAACAAGAGAGTGTAGAGTATGCATTTATCTATTCTGTTATGTGATCAAAGTCGAGAGTGTCCACTAGTGAAAGTCTAATCCCTAGGCCTTGTTCCTAAATACTTGCTATCGCTGCTTGTTTACTTGTTTTATTGCGTTACTACTGCTGCGTTACTACTGCTTGTTTACTTGTCCCGAGCAAAGCACTTTTACGGTGCCGTTGCCACCGATCATACTTATTTATACCACACGTATTTCACTATCTCTTCGCCGAACTAGTGCACCTATTAGGTGTGTTGGGGACACAAGAGACTTCTTGCGTTGTGGTTGCAGGGTTGCATGAGAGGGATATCTTTGACCTCTTGCTCCCTGAGTTCGATAAACCTTGGGTGATCCACTTAAGGGAAACTTGCTGCTGTTCTCCAAACCTCTGCTCTTGGAGGCCCAACACCGTCTACAAGAATAGAAGCACCCGTAGACATCAAGCTATTTTCTGGCGCCGTTGCCGGGGAGGAAAGGTAAAAGGCTCTCATACTCCGGTCCCAGGTAAAGTACTTTTCTGGCACCGTTGTGTGTGTGCTCGAAGCTATTTCCTTTAGATCCTGCAATTGCATCTTTTTGTTTCTTGTTTACACTAGTTTGGCATAATGGACAACAATGAGCTTCTTATTCTATTTCCTGATTTAAGACATGGATGGTTTGATGCGAAAATTAAAAAACCTATGGAATCTTATTTGCATGTCGGTAGTAATATTAGTATGAACGCTTTGAACACCATTGTTGATAATGATATAGAAAGTTCTAAGCTTGGGGAAGCTGGTTTTCATGATCTTTTTAGTCCCCCAAGCATTGAGGAGAAAATTTTCTTTGATGATACTTTGCCTCCTATTTATGATGATTATAATGATAGTGGTCTTTTGGTGCCACCTACTATGGAGAGTAAATTTTGTTTTGATTATAATATGCCTCCTATATTTGATGATGATAATAATAATGATAGCTACTTTGTTGAATTTGCTCCCACTACAACTAATAAAATTGATTATGCTTATGTGGAGAGTAATAATTTTATGCATGAGACTCATGATAAGAATGTTTCATTTGATAGTTATATTGTTGAGTTTGCTCATGATGCTATCTGGACATTATTATGAGAGAGGAAAATATGGTTGTAGAAATTTTCATGTTACTAAAATACCTCTCTATATGCTTAAAATTTTGAAATTGAGCTTGTCTAGTTTTCCTATGCTTATTGCATTATGCCTACATAACTTGTTTATTTACAAGATTCCTATGCATAGGAAGCATGTTAGACTTAAATTTGTTTTGAATTTGCCTCTTGATGCTCTCTTTTGCTTCAACTACTATTTCTTGCGAGTGCATCATTAAAACTGCTGAGCCCATCTTAATGGCTATAAAGAAAGAACTTCTTGGGAGATAACCCATGTGTTTATTTTGCTACGGTACTTTTATTTTGTATTTGAGTCTTGGAAGTTGTTACTACTGTAGCAACCTCTCCTTATCTTATTTTATTGCATTGTTGTGCCAAGTAAAGTCTTTGATAGTAAGGTTCATACTAGATTTGGATTACTGCAGCGATTACTGATTTCTTTCGTTGTCACGAATTTCGACCTGCCCTCTCGTAGGTAACTCAGAAAAATATGCCAATTTATGTGCGTGATCCTCGGATATGTACGCAACTTTCATTCAATTTGGGCATTTTCATTTGAGCAAGTCTGGTGCCTCAATAAAATCCATCTTTACGGACTGTTCTGTTTTGACAGATTCTGCCTTTTATTTCGCATTGCCTCTTTTGCTATGGTGGATGAATTTCTTTGTTCCATTAATGTCCAGGTAGCTTTATGCAATGTCCGGAAGTG
Source organism: Lolium rigidum (assembly GCF_022539505.1). Taxonomy (NCBI): domain Eukaryota; kingdom Viridiplantae; phylum Streptophyta; class Magnoliopsida; order Poales; family Poaceae; genus Lolium; species Lolium rigidum. Next base: position 162,555,372 of record NC_061511.1, on the reverse strand, counting down.
TTAAGAATGATTGTGTCACCTCTCGAACATGTTAATTTTTATTGTGCACTAACCCTCTAATGAGTTGTTTCGAGTTTGGTGTGGAGGAAGTTTTCAAGGGTCAAGAGAGGAGGATGATATACTATGATCAAGAAGAGTGAAGAGTCTAAGCTTGGGGATGCCCCGGTGGTTCATCCCTGCATATTTCAAGAAGACTCAAGCATCTAAGCTTGGGGTGCCCAAGGCATCCCCTTCTTCATCGACAACTTATCAGGTTTCTTCTCTTGAAACTATATTTTTATTCAGTCACATCTTATGTACTTTACTTGGAGCGTCTGTGTGCTTTTATTTTTGTTTTGTTATTTTCATTCTCTGAATAAATACATGCTTGTGTGGGAGAGAGACACGCTCCGCTGGTTCATATGAACACTTGTGTTCTTCGCTTTATCTTTTAATGTTTGATACGTCTCCAACGTATCGATAATTTCTTATGTTCCATGCCACATTATTGATGATATCTACATGTTTTATGCACACTTTATGTCATATTCGTGCATTTTCTGGAACTAACCTATTAACAAGATGCCGAAGAGCCGCTTGTTGTTTTCTCGCTATTTTTGGTTTCGAAATCCTAGTAACGAAATATTCTCGGAATTGGACGAAATCAACGCCCGGGGTCCTATTTTGCCACGAAGCTTCCGGAAGACCGAAGGAGAGTCGAAGTGGGGCCACGAGGTGGCGACACACCGGGGCGGCGCGGCCCGGTGCCCTGGCCGCGCCGACCTATGGTGTGGGCCCCTCGTGCCGCCTCTTTACCTGCCCTTCCGCCTACAAATAGCCTCCGTCGCGAAACCCCCGCATGCGAGAGCCACGATACGGAAAACCTTGCAGAGACGCCGCCGCCGCCAATCCCATCTCGGGGGATTCTGGAGATCTCCTCCGGCACCCTGCCGGAGAGGGGATTCATCTCCCGGAGGAATCTTCACCGCCATGGTCGCCTCCGGAGTGATGAGTGAGTAGTTCACCCCTGGACTATGGGTCCGTAGCAGTAGCTAGATGGTTGTCTTCTCCTCATTGTGCTTCATTGTTGGATCTTGTGAGCTGCCTAACATGATCAAGATCATCTATCCGTAATGCTATATGTTGTGTTTGTCGGGATCCGATGGATAGAGAATACTATGTTATGTTAATTATCAAGTTATTACCTATGTGTTGTTTATGATCTTGCATGCTCTCCGTTATTAGTAGAGGCTCGGCCAAGTTTTTGCTCTTAACTCCAAGAGGGAGTATTTATGCTCGATAGTGGGTTCATGTCTCCGTGAATGCGGGGAGTGACGAAACCCCTAAGGTTATGGATGTGCTCGTTGCCACTAGGGATAAAACATTGATGCTATGTCCGAGGATGTAGTTATTGATTACATTACGCACCATACTTAATGCAATTGTCTGTTGTTTTGCAACTTAATACTGGAAGGGGTTCGGATGATAACCTGAAGGTGGACTTTTTAGGCATAGATGTATGCTGGATAGCGGTCTATGTACTTTGTCGTAATGCCCAATTAAATCTCTCTATATTTATCATGACATGTATGTGCATTGTTATGCCCTCTCTATTTGTCAATTGCCCGACCGTAATTTGTTCACCCAACATGCTTTTATCTTATGGGAGAGACACCTCTAGTGAACTGTGGACCCCGGTCCATTCTTTTATACTGAAATACAAATCTGCCGCAATACTTGTTTTCTCGTTTTCTTGCACACAATCATCTTCCACACGATATGGTTAATCCTTTGTTACGGCAAGCCGGTGAGATTGACAACCTCATCTGTTTCGTTGGGGCAAAGTACTTTGGTTGTGTTGTGCAGGTTCCACGTTGGCGCCGGAATCTCCGGTGTTGCGCCGCACTACATCCCGCCGCCATCAACCTTCAACGTGCTTCTTGACTCCTACTGGTTCGATTAAACCTTGGTTTCTTACTGAGGGAAACTTGCCGCTGTGCGCATCACACCTTCCTCTTGGGGTTCCCAACGGACGTGTCAACTACACGCATCAATCTTCATGGCGAAGATTGAACTGCTTCGTTAATTGTTATATGGTTGGAAACGGGAAATGCTACATGTAGTAATTCTAAAATGTCTTGAATAATTTGATACTTGGCAATTGTTGTGCTCATGTTTAAGCTCTTGCATCATATACTTTGCACCTATAATGAAGAAATACATAGAGCTTGCTAAAATTTGGTTTGCATATTTGGTCTCTCTAAAGTCTAGATAATTTCTAGTATTGAGTCTTGAACAACAAGGAAGACGGTGTAGAGTCTTATAATGTTTACAATATGTCTTTTATGTAAGTTTTGCTGCACCGGTTCATCCTTGTGTTTGTTTCAAATAACCTTGCTAGCCTAAACCTTGTATCGAGAGGGAATACTTCTCATGCATCCAAAATCCTTGAGCCAACCACTATGCCATTTGTGTCCACCATACCTACCTACTACATGGTATTTCTCCGCCATTCCAAAGTAAATTGCTTGAGTGCTACCTTTAAATAATTCAAAATTTATCACCTCTGATTTCGTCAATGTTTTATAGCTCATGAGGAAGTATGTGGTGTTTATCTTTCATTCTTGTTGGGCAACTTTCACCAATGGACTAGTGGCTTCATCCGCTTATCCAATAATTTTGCAAAAAGAGCTGGCAATGGGATTCCCGAGTCCCAAATTAATTAACCTAAATAGACACTCCTCCATGGTATGTGATTGTTGGACGGCACCCGAAGGATTCGGTTAGCCATGGCTTGAGAAAGCAAAGGTGGGGAGGAGTGTCATCATAATAAAACTAAAATAAAAAGGCACTCCTTCATGGTATGAGATTGTTGGCAGGCACCCGAGGATTCGTTTAGCCATGGTTTGTGAAAGAAAGGTTGGAAGGAGTGCCACCCAAAAATAAAAATAATTCATGGGAGCCGCTCTTTGAAGGTTTGTCTGGCAAGGGGGTTAGAGTGCCCACTACCATTCGTTGACAACAACAAACACCTCTCAAAATTTTACTTTTATGCTCTCTTTATGTTTTCAAAACCAAAGCTCTAGCACAAATATAGCAATCAATGTTTCCCTCTGCGAAGGGCCTTTCTTTTACTTTTATGTTGAGTCAGTTCACCTATCTCTCTCCACCTCAAGAAGCAAACACTTGTGTGAACTGTGCATTGATTCCTACATACTTGCATATTGCATTTGTTATATTACTCTATGTTGACAATTATCCATGAGATATACATGTTATAAGTTGAAAGCAACCGCTGAAACTTAATCTTCTTTTGTGTTGCTTCAATACTTTTACTTTGAATTATTGCTTTATGAGTTAACTCTTATGCAAGACTTATTGATGCTTGTCTTGAAGTACTATTCATGAAAAGTCTTTGCTTTATGATTCGAGTTGTTTACTCATGTCATTACCATTGTTTTGATCGCTGCATTCATTACATATGCTTACAATAGTATGATCAAGGTTATGATGGCATGTCACTCCAGAAATTATCTTTGTTATCGTTTACCTCGGGACGAGCGAGAACTAAGCTTGGGGATGCTGATACGTCTCCGACGTATCGATAATTTCTTATGTTCCATGCCACATTATTGATGATATCTACATGTTTTATGCATACTTTATGTCATTATTATGCGTTTTCCGGAACTAACCTATTGACGAGATGCCGAAGGGCCAGTTCCTGTTTTCTGCTGTTTTTGGTTCCAGAAATCCTAGTAAGGAAATATTCTCGGAATCGGACGAAATCAAGGCCCAGCATCCTATTTTTTCACGAAGCTTCCAGAACACCCGAGAGCCACCAGAAGGGAGCCCTGGTGGGCCCACACATGGGGCCGGCGCGGCCAAGGAGCCAGGCGCCCCCCCTAGTGTGTCACCGCCTCGTCGCCTCTCCGACTCCGCCTCTTCGCCTATAAAAAGGTCCCTGACCTAAAACCTCGATACGGAAAAGCCACGGTACGAGAAACCTTCCAGAGCCGCCGCCATCGCGAAGCCAAGATCTGGGGGACAGGAGTCTCCGTTCCGGCACGCCGCCGGGACGGGGAAGTGCCCCGGAAGGCTCCTCCATCGACACCACCGCCATCTTCATCAACGCTGCTTGTCTCCCATGAGGAGGGAGTAGTTCTCCATCGAGGCTCGGGGCTGTACCGGTAGCTATGTGGTTAATCTCTCTCCTATGTACTTCAATACAATAATCTCATGAGCTGCCTTACATGATTGAGATTCATATGATGATGCTTGTAATCTAGATGTCGTTATGCTAGTCAAGTGAATTTTACTTATGTGATCTCCGGAGACTCCTTGTCCCACGTGTGTAAAGGTGACGAGTGTGTGCACCGTGTGGGTCTCTTAGGCTATATTTCACGGAATACTTATTCATCGTTATGAATGGCATAGTGAAGTGCTTATTTATATCCCTTTATAATTGCAATGTGTTTTGTATCACAATTTATCCATGTGCTACTCTAGTGATGTTATTAAAGTAGTTTATTCCTTCGGCACGGTGTAATGGTGACAGTGTGTGCATCCGTGTTAGTACTTGGCGTAGGCTATGATTATGATCTCTTGTAGATTATGAAGTTAACTATTGCTATGATGGTATTGATGTGATCTATTCCTCCTACATATTGTGCATGCTATGTTAGTACTTGGTTTAGTTGTGTTGATCTGTCATGCACTCTAAGGTTATTTAAATATGAACATTGAATATTGTGGAGCTTGTTAACTCCGGCATTGAGGGTTCGTGTAATCCTACGCAATTAGTGGTGTTCATCATCCAACAAGAGAGTGTAGAGTATGCATTTATCTATTCCGTTATGTGATCAAAGTTGAGAGTGTCCACTAGTGAAAGTCTAATCCCTAGGCCTTGTTCCTAAATACTGCTATCGCTGCTTGTTTCTCGTTTTACTTGCGTTACTACTGGCTGCGTTACTACCGCTTGTTTACTTGTCCCGAGCAAAGCACTTTTCCGGTGCCGTTGCCACCGATCATACTTATTTATACCACCTGTATTTCACTATCTCTTCGCCGAACTAGTGCACCTATTAGGTGTGTTGGGGACACAAGAGACTTCTTGCTTTGTGGTTGCGGGGTTGCATGAGAGGGATATCTTTGACCTCTTCCTCCCTGAGTTCGATAAACCTTGGGTGATCCACTTAAGGGAAACTTGCTGCTGTTCTACAAACCTCTGCTCTTGGAGGCCCAACACTGTCTACAAGAATAGAAGCACCCGTAGACATCACGCATCGCCACCCCTTGTTTCGAGGGTTTCTCCCGGGTAAGCAACATGCTGCCTAGATCGCATCTTGCGATCTAGGCAGTATCAGTTTATTCGTTGTTGGTGTTGCTCGTGCTGAAGCCTTTTTGATGGCGAGCATCACCCTTATCTTAGGTGTTTTGGGGTTGACGTCGATGCTTTCACTATGTACTTGTTTAGCTACGCTGTCCCTCGATATCTAGCTGCCCTTACACCTATTTTAGGTGTAAGGGCAGCATCTTGCTTGTTCTCTATTTAGTAGATCTAATCCGTTATAGTTGCTCCTTGTTCTTCAAGGATTGGTTTGATATCCGTATGGTTAGGCCTTATAAACGGGTTGAACGATCCGGTAGTGCGTAAGGTGTGGTTTATTAAGCTCTAGAGGGATTGTCCGGGGATCAACTTCACGTTGGTTTTTAGGCCTCTTTAGGGCTGGTTTTCCATCATCTTACGTATCTGCTAGGCTCAACTACGCATAGGATGTTCCGATTATACGGTGAAAACCCTAGACTATCATAGATTAGTTTAGCTTGATATTGATAAAGCATGATCCCCATGTCCTTATAAATCTAACATGAACCATGGGGAAATCGGCTCTTTGAGCCGATCCACAGAACAACTTAAGAGCCGATCGGGGCTCGTATTTAATGTTTACGTGTTTGCCATGCAGGAAACTAGTCGAAGCAATCCATCACCTTCCCGACCAGGTATAGGTCAGGTGGCACGCCCTCGTAAGCACCGGGACGTGTGCCGGAAGGCATTGCGGGCCGTCGCCCGAGGGACCAGGGTCCACCGCAATCCTGGGAGCCTCCCGGCTCTACGGTGTTGCCCGTCGCTACTCGCCGGTGGTTTTTTGACAGCAACAGCTATCATGTTAGATCTTGTGAGCTGCCTATCATGATCAAGATCATCTATTTGTAATCCTTCATGTTGTGTTTGTTGGGATCCGATGAATATTGAATACTATGTCAAGTTGATTATCAATCTATCATATATGTTATTTATGTTCTTGCATGCTCTCGTTGCTAGTAGAGGCTCGGCCAAGTTGATACTTGTGACTCCAAGAGGGGGTATTTATGCTCGATAGTGGGTTCATGCTTCCATTAAATCTCGGACAGGTGACGAGAAAGTTCTAAGGTTGTGGATGTCGTTGTTGCCACTAGGGATAAAACATCGATGCTTTGTCTAAGGATATTTGTGTTGATTACATTACGCACCATACTTAATGCAATTGTCTGTTGTTTACAACTTAATACTGGAAGGGGTTCGGATGATAACCTGAAAGTAGACTTTTTAGGCATAGATGCATGTTGGATAGCGGTCTATGTACTTTGTCGTAATGCCCTGATTAAATCTCATAGTACTCATCATGATATATGTATGTGCATTGTTATGCCTTCTTTATTTGTCAATTGCCCAACCGTAATTTGTTCACCCAACATCTGCTATCTTATGGGAGAGACACCACTAGTGATCTGTGGACCCCGGTCCTATTCTTTACATCCGAAATACAATCTACTGCAATTGTTCTTTACTCGTTCTTCGCAAACAATCATCATCTTCCACACAATACGTTTAATCCTTTGTTTACAGCAAGCCGGTGAGATTGACAACCTCACTGTTACGTTGGGGCAAAGTACTATGATTGTGTTGTGCAGGTTCCACGTTGGCGCCGGAATCCCTGGTGTTGCGCCGCACTACACTCCGCCACCAACAACCTTCAACGTGATTCTTGGCTCCTACTGGTTCGATAAACCTTGGTTTCTTACTAAGGGAAAACTTGCTGCTGTGCGCATCACACCTTCCTCTTGGGGTTCCCAACGGACGTGTCAACTACGCGCATCAGATGGCTGAATTGCATGCTAGGTGGGAAAGAGATGAAAACGAAAAACTAGCTAAAGAGAACAATGTAGCTAAAGTTTGGACTATTACCACCACTAGTAATGATAATGCTTCACAGTTGCTACACCTCCTACTATCAATGGTAAAATAATTGGTGTTGGCAATGTTTCTACTCCTAGTGCAAAGCGTGCAAAATTGCTCGAAACTCGCTAAAACTGCTGAAACTGTTTGTGATAAAACTGCTGAAAATTTTCAAAATATTGGGGACAATGATCCCATTGCTGTAGATCATAATGGTTTAGATTTTGATGATTCACATCTCTGAAGTTATAAAGTTCTTACAAAAACTTGCTAAAAGTCCCAATGCTAGTGCTATAAATTTGGCCTTTACAAAACATATTACAAATGCTCTCATAAAAACTAGAGAAGAGAAACTAAAACTTGAAACTTCTATTCCTAGGAAGTTAGAAGATGGTTGGGAGCCCATCATTAAGATGAGGGTCAATGATTTTGATTGTAATGCTTTATGTGATCTTGGTGCAAGTATTTCCGTTATGCCTAAGAAAATCTATGATATGCTTGACTTGCCACCATTGAAAAATTGTTATTTTGATGTTAATCTTGCTGATCATTCTATAAAGAAACCTTTGGGGAGGATTGATAATGTTCGCATTATGGTTAACAATAACCTTGTCCCCGTTGATTTTGTTGTTTTGGATATTGAATGCAATGCATCTTGTCCCATTATATTGGGAAGACCTTTTCTTGAACTCGTTGGTGCTACCATTGATATGAAGGAAGGTAATATTAAATATCAATTTCCTCTCAAGAAAGGTATGGAACACTTCCCTAGAAAGAGAATGAAGTTACCTTATGATTCTATTATTAGAACAAATTATGATGCTGATGCTTCGTCTTTTGATAATACTTGATACACACTTTCTGCGCCTAGCTGAAAGGCGTTAAAGAAAAGCGCTTATGGGAGACAACCCATTATTTACTTCTGCACTTTTATTTTATATTTGAGTCTTGGAAGTTGTTACTACTGTAGCAACCTCTCCTTATCTTTATTTTATTGGATTGTTGTGCCAAGTAAAGTCTTTGATAGTAAAATCAATACTAGATTTGGATTACTGCGCAGAAACAGATTTCTTACTGTCACGAAATTGAGCAGCCCCTTCTGTAGGAAATTTAGAAAAATCTGTTAATTTACGTGCGTGATCCAGAGATATGTACGCAACTTTCATTAAATTTGGGCATTTTCATCTGAGCAAGTTAAGTGCCCCTGAAAAATTCGTCTTTACGGACTGTTCTGTTTTGACAGATTCTGCCTCTTATTTCGCATTGCCTGTTTTGCTATGTTTGATGGATTTCTTTGTTCCATTAACTTTCAGTAGCTTTGTGCAATGTCCAGAAGTGTTAAGAATGATTATGTCACCTCTGAATATATGAATTTTCAATTATGCACTAACCCTCTAATGAGTTTGTTTTGAGTTTGGTGTGGAGGAAGTTTTCAAGGGTCAAGAGAGGAGGATGATACAATATGATCAAGAAGAGTGAAAAGTCTAAGCTTGGGGATGCCCCCGTGGTTCATTGATGACCCACAAGTATAGGGGATCGCAACAGTCTTCGAGGGAAGTAAAACCCAATTTATTGATTCGACACAAGGGGAGACAAAGAATATTTGTAAGCCTTAACATCGGAGTTGTCAATTCAGCTGCACCTAGAAAAAGACTTGCTCGCAAGAGTTTATCAGTAGTAACAGCTTTATAGCAGTAGCAGTGGTGAAATATCAGCAGTAGTGTAACAAAGACAGCAGTAGTGATTATAGTAAACAACATGATTAAAATACTGTAGGCACAGGGATGGATGAACGGGCGTTGCATGGATGAGAGAAACTCATGTAACAATCAAGGTAGGGCATTTGCAGATAGTAATAAAACGGTATCCAAGTACTAATCAATCAATAGGCATGTGTTCCATATTTAGTCGTACGTGCTCGCAATGAGAAACTTGCACAACATCTTTTGTCCTACCAAGCTCGGTGGCAGCCGGGCCTCTAGGGAATCTACTAGAAATTAAGGTACTCCTTTTAATAGAGCACCGGAGCAAAGCATTAACACTCCGTGAACACATGTGATCCTCATATCACCGCCTTCCCCTTTGGTTGTCCCAATTTCTGTCACTTTGGGGCCTCGGGTTCCGGACAACAATACGTGTATACAACTTGTAGGTAAGATCATAAAACAATGCATATCATCATGAAACAATAACATGTTCAGATCTGAGATCATGGCACTCGGGCCCTAGTGACAAGCATTAAGCATAACAAGTTGCAACAATATCATAAAAGTACCAATTACGAACACTAGGCACTATGCCCTAACAATCTTATGCTATTACATGACCAATCTCATCCAATCCCTACCATCCCCTTCAGCCTACAGCGGGGAATTACTCACACATGGATGGGGGAAACATGGATGGTCGATGGAGAGGCGTCGGTGGTGATGATGGCGATGATCTCCTCCAATTCCCCGTCCCGGCGGAGTGCCAGAACGGAGTTTCTGGTCCCGAGACGGAGGTTCGCGATGGCGGCGGTGTTCTGGATGTCTTCTGGCGATTTCGTCTAGCCCCCCGTGCGTTTTTAGGTCGAAGACGTTAAGTAGTCGAAAAGGGGGCGTCAGAGGCTGGCCGAGGGGGCCTCACCATAGGGCGGCGCGCCCCCCTCCTAGGCCGCGCCGGCCTATGGTGTGGGGGCCATGGGCCCCCCCTGGCTTGTCCTTCTGGCTCCGTGAATCTTCTGGAAAAATAAGCCCTTGAGCATTAATTCCGGGGATTTTCCTGAAAGTTGGATTTCTGCACAAAAACGAGACACCAGAGCAATTCTGCTGAAAACAGCGTTAGTCCGTGTTAGTTGTATCCAAAATACACAAATTAGAGGCAAAACAATAGCAAAAGTGTTCGGGAAAGTAGATACGTTTTGGACGTATCATTCATCCCTGCATATTTTAAGAAGACTCAAGCATCTAAGCTTGGGGATGCCCAAGGCATCCCTTCTTCATCGACAACTTATTAGGTCACCTCTAGTGAAACTATATTTTTATTCTGTCACATCTTATGTGCTTTACTTGGAGCGTCTGTTTGTTTTTATTTTTGTTTTTGTTTGAATAAAATCGGATCCTAGAATTCTTTGTTTTGGAGAGAGACACGCTACGTTGTTTCGTATGAACACATATGTTCTCTTAATGTTCATGGCGAAGGTTGAAACTGCTTCGTTCATTGTTATATGGTTGGAAACAGAAAATGCTGCATGTGGTAATTGGTATAATGTCTTGAATAATTTGATACTTGGCAATTGTTGTGCTCATATAGATCATGTTTAAGCTCTTGCATCATGTACTTTGCACCCATTAATGAAGAACTACATAGAGCTTGTTAAAATTTGGTTTGCATGATTGGTCTCTAGAGTCTAGATATTTTACGGTTAAGGTGTTTGAACAACAAGGAGACGATGTAAAGTCTTATAATGCTTGCAATATGTTCATATGTGAGCTTTGCTGCACCGTTTTATACTTGAGTTTGCTTCAAACAACCTTGCTAGCCTAGCCTTGTATTGAGAGGAATTCTTCTCGTGCATCCAAATCCTTGAGCCAAAAACTATGCCATTTGTGTCCACCATACCTACCTACTACATGGTATTTCTCTGCCATTCCAAAGTAAATTACTTGAGTTCTACCTTTAAAAATTCCATCCTTTGTCTTTGCAATATATAGCTCATGGGAAAATAGCCTTAAAAACTATTGTGGTGAAGAATATGTACTTATGTATCTTATTTCTTAATAAGTTGCTTGTTGAGCGGTAACCATGTTTCGGGGACGCCATCAACTTTTACCTTTTTGAATATCATGTGAGTTGCTATGCATGTTCGTCTTGTCCGAAGTAAGGGCGATTTTCATGATCAAATGGTTTGAGTATGCATATTGTTAGAGAAGAACATTGGGCCGCTAACTAAAGCCATGATCCATGGTGGAAGTTTCAGTTTGGACAATCAATCCTCAATCTCTTATGAGAATTTTAACTGTTGTTGAATGCTTATGCATTAAAAAGGAGTCCATTATCTGTTGTCTATGTTGTCCCGGTATGAATGTCTAAGTTGAGAATAATCAAAAGCGAGAAATCCAATGCGAGCTTTCTCCTTAGACCTTTGTACGAGCAGACATAGAGGTACCCCTTTGTGACACTTGGTTGAAACATATGCTATGCAATGATAATCCATGTTAATCCAAGCTAATTAGGACAAGGTGCAAGCACTATTGGTATACTATCCATGAAGCTTGCAACTTATAGGATGTCTTATACATAACACATATGATTTATTACTACCGTTGACAAAATTGTTTCTATGTTTTTAAAATGAAAAGCTCTAGCACAAAAATAGTAATCCATGCTTCCCTCTGCGAAGGGCCATTCTTCTACTTTATTGTTGAGTCAGTTTACCTATTCTCTTTATCTTAGAAGCAAACACTTGTATCAACTGTGTGCATTGATTCCTACATGTTTACCTATTGCACTTGTTATATTACTTTGTGTTGACAATTATCCATGAGATATACATGATGAAGTTGAAAGCAACTGCTGAAACTTATATCTTCCTTTGTGTTGTTTCAAAGCTTTCTACTAAGAATTTATTGCTTTATGAGTAACTCTTATGCAAGTCTTATTGATGCTTGTCTTGAAAGTATTATTCATGAAAAGTCTTTGCTATATGATTCATTTGTTTACTCATTATCTTCACCATTGCTTCGAATCGCTGCATTCATCTCATATGCTTTACAATAGTATTGATCAAGATTATGATAGCATGTCACTTCAGAAATTATCCTTGTTATCGTTTACCTACTCGAGGGCGAGTAGGAACTAAGCTTGGGGATGCTTGATACGTCCCAAACGTATCTATAATTTCTTATGTTCCATGCTACTTTTATGATGATACTCACATGTTTTATACACATTATATGTCATTATTATGCATTTTCCGGCACTAACCTATTGACGAGATGCCGAAGAGCCGCTGCTTGTTTTCTGCTGTTTTTGGTTTCAGAAATCCTACAAAGGAAATATTCTCGGAATTGGACGAAGTCAACGCCCAGGGTCTTTTTTTTCCACGAAGCTTCCAGAAGACCGAAGGAGTTACGAAGTGGAGCGACGAGGCGCCACCACACTAGGGCCGCGTGGCCTAAAGGGGGCCCCGCCGCCCTAGTGTGTGGGCCCCTCGTGACGCCCCCGACTCTGCCCTTCCGCCTACTTAAAGCCTTCGTCGTGAAAACCCCTGTACCGAGAGCCACGATACGGAAAACCTTCCAGAGACGCCGCCGCCGCCAATCCCATCTCGGGGGATTCAGGAGATCGCCTCCGGCACCCTGCCGGAGAGGGGAATCATCTCCCGGAGGACTCTTCATCACCATGATCGCCTCCGGATCGATGTGTGAGTAGTTCACCCCTGGACTATGGGTCCATAGCAGTAGCTAGATGATTGTCTTCTCCTCATTGTGCTATCATGTTAGATCTTGTGAGCTGCCTATCATGATCAAGATCATCTATTTGTAATGCTACATGTTGTGTTTGTTGGGATCCGATGAATATGGAATACTATGTCAAGTTGATTATCAATCTATCATATATGTTGTTTATGTTCTTGCATGCTCTCCGTTGCTAGTAGAGGCTCGGCCAAGTTGATACTTGTGACTCCAAGAGGGAGTATTTATGATCGATAGTGGGTTCATGCCTCCATTGAATCTGGGACGATGATGATAAAGTTCTAAGGTTGTGGATGTGCTTGTTGCCACTAGGGATAAAACATCAATGCTTTGTCTAAGGATATTTGTGTTGATTACATTACGCACCATACTTAATGCAATTGTCCGTTGTTTGCAACTTAATACCGGAAGGGGTTCGGATGATAACCTCGAAGGTGGACTTTTAGGCATAGATGCATGTCTGGATAGCGGTCTATGTACTTTGTCGTAATGCCCCGATTAAATCTCATAGTACTCATCATGATATATGTATGTGCATTGTTATGCCTTCTTTATTTGTCAATTGTCCAACCGTAATTTGTTCACCCAACATGCTATTTATCTTATGGGAGAGACACCACTAGTGAACTGTGGACCCCGGTCCATTCTTTACATCTGAAATACAATCTACTGCAATACTTGTTCTTTACTGTTCTTCGCAAACAAACATCATCTTCCACACGATACATCTAATCCTTTGTTTACAGCAAGCCGGTGAGATTGACAACCTCACTGTTACGTTAGGGCAAAGTGCTTTGATTGTGTTGTGCAGGTTCCACGTTGGCGCCGGAATCCCTGATGTTGCGCCGCACTACACTCCGCCACCAACAACCTTCACGTGTTCCTTGACTCCTACTGATTCGATAACCTTGGTTTCTTACTGAGGGAAAACTTGCTGCTGTACGCATCACACCTTCCTCTTGGGGTTCCCAACGGACGTGTGTCTTGCACGCTATCAGCCACCAACGCAAGATGCAGAGGACATCGACACCGCACGGCTGTTCGCCACCCAGCAGACGCAGCCAACACCCGTGTGCGTGGACGACTTCGACGACGCACCAACACGGCCTATCCCCACGGACATTGCCACCAAGAAGAAGGGGGAGAGCCGCAGGACACAAGGCTTCGTCGACGAGGCCATAAGGCTACCAAGGCCGATCTTGTCCGGGAGGCGCAGGCCATTGCGTTCACGCAGAGCATGGAGAAGATAATGACCGACAATCGTGCCGCCTTCGCTGCTATGGACGAGAAGAGGCGTCTAGAAAAAGAGGCCGCAGCTGCCATCTACCACAACCTCGCGAAAGAGGTAATTGAGGTCCAGAAGGCAGACTCCGAGACCAAATTGCTTGACGCCGAGGCTAGGAGGATGGACGCCAAGGCCAAGATCCTTGCAGAGGACACTATGATCATGCTAGCCGACTTGAGCAACATCGACGACGACACCAGGGCCTGGTTCATCAAGAGGAGCGCCGAAATCCGCGCGCGAGACGCCTGATCGCCGGCGCCATGCGACCAACACCTTGGCCTTCTTTTGGACGTTTTTATTGCTGTTCAGGCCTTGTTGTGCTCCTTTTGGACTCCACTTTGCGCCGTGACATGTGCAAAGTGTGATGAACTTGTTTCAGCCCTCAGTTTGCGGCTGTAAAATTTCGTGCAAAGTAGTTTCAGCCCTCAATTTGGACACCAATTTTTGAATTCTCGCCTGCGCCGAATTTGCGTGGCGCCGCTGGAGCCAGCCCCAGATGCAAACAGACAAGCGACCATTTCCGCGTCCGCCAGGCGACGCAAACGGACACCCGTGAACATTTTGGGTGTCCGAAATCCGTCGCGCCGCTGGAGATGCCCTCAAGCGTGGTAAGATTTTAAAGGGCTTGATGGTCGGGAATGAGGAGCCATTTGCCAAGAGAATGAGAAGCGACGCCGCGCACCTCGCAAAAAGAGTTCTGAAATTGAAGAAAGCAATGCAAGGACAAAGACCATTGAGGCGGAGGCCGAGGCTGAATTGCTCATGAAGCAGGACATAATCATCTACGCTAACTCATGCAGCCGGAACAAAGGGATTGGTTATTTGGTTCCATGATTGACGTTATACACATGATTTGGATTTAAAGTTTTGTGTTATAGATATATTTCTAGCCTTCTAGCTTGCTTAAAAATAAAAAATCACGAGTGCCAAGAACATATGCAATGGGGTAACACCGATCTTCTCCAGCGACGAAGAAGAAAATAAAATTGGAGCAGGAAAACTCTCAAAAAGTAATATAAAGACAAAAATACAGCCAAGACATTAGTGCTATATATAACTCTAACGTAATACTTAGAGCATCACTAGCAGAACCTTTAAAACCTGAACCCTTAAAAACTAGTTTACAGGTCGAGAAAAGTAACTTTTGAGGACCGAAAACAGAGGACGCGGATCAGTGCCCTTAAACTCAACCCGTATAACACAATATTCTGTTTTAAGGGTTGAGTTTTACCACATTTCAACCCGTAAAACATGGTATTGGTTGTTTCATCCCAATTTGCATACAACATTGAACAAAATAAAGCAAAGTACCTTGCAAATACAACATTCAAAAACAACAAATAATAGTTTCAAACACAGTTTAATCATTCTAGTTATTACAACAATGTTTCTTGCAAATTTCTACAGAAGAAGCGGGGTGGGTATGTCGGTACCTCAGCAAAGTAGTCTTGCATGAGTTGCTCGTGGCCAAGAGTGTGGTTCCGTGGCAAAGGCGACCCATATGTGACCCCTTCCTCTGATCCACTAGCTTCGTGCGGTCCTCGAGCTCCTTCACGGCGAGGAGGACGACTATCATCTCCGTGTCGTCATCTTGCAGCAGCTAATCGATGTCTGAATCGTCCGAAGACGACAAATTGGAACAATCTGACATTGAATCGAGCGTGTTGTCCATGTTCACCTCCGCGCTCATCTACATATGCGAAGATGCAATTAGTTCTATCTACCGGTCGAGACAAAAAAACAAAAACGAAAACGAAAAAAGGAGGAAAAATCCATACCTCGATCCGGTCGGGACGCGGCGCGACGGCGGCATGCAAAGGCTGGCCGAGTGCGGCGGCCACCACTGGTGGCGTGCACCGGCCAAATCGGGGCGGAGCGGTGGGGGGTGTACAGCGACCGAATCGGTGCCGGCCTAATCGGGGCGGAGCGGTGGGGGGTGTGCGGCGGCTGAATCGGGCGCCGTCTTGCATCGGATGAACCAGGTCGGGGAGGGTGGCGGGGCGGCGTGCAAGGGCGGGCGGCGGGGGGCTGTGGGGGAGTGGGGGGGGGGAGGAGGAGGGATGACGCCAGCGGCGGCGAAGAGGAGATGAAGATTCAGCCCGCGCTTGTGAATTCGAGAAGTAGGGGTCGGCATCGCTTTCGTCCACGAGCCTGTACAAATGAGGGTCGACGAGGTAAAAGAGATTCGGGCCTCTAAATTGTTTTAGGGGTTTACCGTTTTAGGAGCACTTATACGCGAACACCCCTCGGCCTTTAAAAAAATAGTTATTTGGAGGGTTTGAACCTTTTAAGGGTTCTGCTAATGATTTTTTTTTCGAAAAGGGGAAAAACAACTCAGCCTCTGCATCGATAAGATGCATATGGCCTTTATTACTTTTCCTAATTCGGGCTGATAGGCTCACTTTTAAGAACATGCAATCTAAAAACATTTCCCAAATTAAGGACCGATAGTATTAGTTAGGCCAGTGCATAGGCCAACATATTTGGCTACTGGTTCCCATTGCTACTCCTCCTCGCACGAGTTGCCACCTGGTTCCCATTGCTACTCCTAATGTGTCTTTTAAACTAAACCAGAGGAATTACAATAGAAGTTGAAATATATTTAAATATAAGCAGAAACTAAAAAGGTACAATTAATGAAGCCTTATTGACGCGTAGAAGCTCTACGCAATGACAAAGCTCGACATTCTTTTTGAAAATCTTCCGTAATTTTATCGATCAAGACTTATGAATATCCCTTCTCGATGTAGCCGTCGTCAAGTCATCAAGAAGCCATCGCGGATATTTTATTGCGCAAATCGGTCTTGCTGATATTTTGTGGCCGAGAAAGTTGTTTCAACTGTTGTCATCGCCATCCATAAAAGCTATATCAACTCAAGGAGGTGGTAAACCGTAATAAACATGATGTTCTTTTTATATCAAGACAATATCTAAAGCCTTCAATTCTACACATATGAATAATGAATAACTCAAGTTTATCTTGTATATGCTCATGCTCATAACAAGATCCATCATGGATCTTGATAAGAGGAACTATCTTATTTACGTGGAATCTAGAAAATGGTTCTTTTGAGTCAAGAAAAGAGAAAATCTAAAGTAAATCTAAAAATTGCTCATTAAAGTGATGGTCAAAATCGGTGGTAATATACTCTATAGTAAAATAGAAGGTGTGCACACTGTAAAAATAATCAATAATAACATGGTGTCTTCCCTCCTTTTCTAATTTTCCCGCATTTTGTTACCCTTTTATCGATACTTAGGACTATGATGACATTTTTTTGCGCAAATTGACATCTTCCAATAGAGGCTCTGAACCATCATTTTTTCAGTTGGGAAAACATGTCCTCACATGCCTAACCAAATATATTGACTAAGCTAATACAATAATAACTTTAGATCAATGAAAAATACTAATCCAAAATAGAACCATGAAACATAATCCATCACATACCTAGAGTTGGTTTCTCTCACACCCCAGAAGTTCGCAAAAGTACCCTCAAGTCCTCCTTCAATACCCCACCTAGGACATTGTTTGAGTCAGATTTTGTTAGATTTGTTCATATATTAAACAACATATTTTTTCAAACAAATAACATGTAAATTTCAAATAAAATTAAACGGATTTCTACATTGTTTCCTACATGGTTCCACATGTGACAAACCAATTTGTTTTGGAGTTGATTATGAGTTGTTTTCATAATGCACATGGGGAAAGTCTTGGAAAGTCACCGGTCTACCCTTGGGCTCAACCAACTCGCCTTGACTTTCCCAATCTTGGTCATACATTGAATCATCACGCTCAGACTCCACAATCATGGCATGCATGATCACACAAGCAATCATCACCTCCCATACAGAGTGTCAACGCTCCATGGTCGAGCAGGATGCCGAATAATATCCTAACAAACTTGGAGCACAACAAATGTCCACCCCACATCCTTCCTAGCACCCTCTTGCTTTTTAGCAAATTTGGCTCATCCTTCACCGGGTACGAGGAGGAACGCGAGGAAGAAGACGCCTGTTGACGGTGCACGCCCACCTCCCCAACGCCTGATGGCGGCGTGCTACTGGGCGCGACTGCAGCGGTGGCATCGTCGGCGGGGGGTTTCCCTCGATGAGGTAGTCGAGGACCGAGGCAAGAGTCCTCCCACGGGGCGCTCCACCGTCGCTCCGCAGCCGCTGACAACGCTGGCTCACGAGGACCGGACGCTTCATGTGGTCTCCTCCCGCCCTCCTTCCTGCCAACTCATGTCCATCTGGCGCCCCTCTAGTGTCCGGTCTTAGTTGAGCCGCGTTGACGCCAAAATAAAATTGAACAAACCATCTATTTTTTGCCTTCTACGGAGTATGTTTTGCGCTGCCACTCCTATAACTCTTCAGAAAATCTTTAGAACCCGTGGTTGGAGATGATCTAATCATCCCGACAGCAAAAGGTGAGGCGACGGCGAAAGTCGTGTGATCAGTCGATACCTCCACATAAAAAAGCTCCTCGGAAAAGCCGGGATGGGGATCGAGTTCCGGAGCCCGGGACCGATCGAAAGAAACTTGACGCGCGGCTGACGAGCCCGCCGCCGGCGCTGGTCGCGTGCCGTGGCGCCGTCGTGGTCCACACACCATGGATGGACGAGAGGCGAGGCGTGCGCGCGCGTGCATGGTTCAGTCGCGACTGGCGAGGGATTGATTGGCCGGCTGGACCACGCTGACGCTGTCCCTTGGAGCGGGCGCTGAAACCTATGCGGCTTAACACGAATTAACCGCGTCCAGCTGCCTCCTCCTCCTCCTTGGATCACACGTGCGCTCGTCTTCTTCGTTTTCAAACGCACACAGCTTAAGCTCTGAGCATTAATTGCCGGTGTGACTGAGCACCGCAATTGCTTTGCCCTAAACAACCCGTTTCAGACGTCTCAACTTCAAGTTACTTCTCCAAATTCGACCATGCTGCAGGCATTCATTACGTGCAATATTATTTCGCAGATAAAGATGACAATAGGTAGGGTATAGGCATGGTAGGGCAATATCGTACTCACAGTCGTATAATCAGCATGGTTCATACCAGCAGTACCCTCCTAATACTGCTTTGGTATGCAACCTAATCAGTGGCTGGCCTCCCAACAACCTGGTTTCCAACAGCCACCTCAACAACCCCCAGTGCAGCAGCAGCAACAGCAGCAGCAATCTCAGCAGCAACAACAACCTCAACAGCAACAGCAGCTGCAGCTTCCTGTTTCTGGTGGTGAGGGTCTGGGCAAGGCAAAGAACACAGCTAGAGGGAAGAAGAAAATTGGTGCTGTCCAACAGAAGTCTCCTTCTGCTAGCTCCTCCAATGCACTCCAGATGAGTTATACCAACACCATTTGTATGTGCTGTGGAGAGCCTGGACATCATCAAGCTGCTTGTGGGAGAACTCCTATGTGTTTCATCTGTAAAGCCACTTCTCATCTGGTGGATGAATGCCCAGTCGAGAAAAGGCCACACCAGCTAGCTAAGTATGTTGGAAGTGGAGCTCCGTGTCCGGGTTTCTATCATATTGAGATGCACGAGACAGTGATCAATCCAGTTGGGTCCACTAGAAACTGTGGTATTGTGATCATTGAAGGTGGTGAAGTTTCTAAGGAAGAGTTGTATGCTGAATTTGCTCAGATATACAAAACCAATTGGCCTTGGCAAATCAGAGAACTTGGACAGTCAGATGTATACCTGGTGAAATTCCCACCCCATCTCAAGGTAGAAGAGGTGATTGGCTACCCCAGATTTGGTCTTAAGAAGAAGGGCATCTGGGTCAAGGTGGAAGCTTGGAATGATGACCCAGAACCTGTGGAAGTGCTCAAAGAAGCCTGGATCAAAGTAACTGGGTTACAAACAAAATGGTGTGAGTGGACTAGTCTGGACCAAGCTGTTTCAGTCTGTGGTTTGTTACTAGAAGTAGACTGGCTAAGTGTGTTCAGGAACAATGCTCAAGAAGTTAGGGTTAAAGTTCTCTACAGGGATCCCTCCAAACTACCTCCAGGAAGATTGTTTGGGTTTCATGGGAACCTTTTCCACCTAGGCTTCACACTAGAAAGTGTTATTTCCAGCAATGATGAGGATGATGACCTGCTTGGAGAAGAGCTTGATGATCAGAGCAAGAGAGATGCTGAAGGAAATAATCAAAGTGGTCAAGATAATGAGAATGGGTCTGGTGCTGCTGCTAGACCTCAATCCTTTTCTCTTGGGAACATTCAGCAAGCTTCTACCAATGACCAGTATTCCCAGAAGGATCAAGTGATGGATGAGCCTCTTGGAGAAAATTGTGCTCCTCCAGAATCAAGTACTGCTGAGGTCTATCAGAAGCTTCTTCAGAAGGGACTAGTTGATCAAGAGGGTGCTTTTGTGTGGGACAAAACTCCAATCTCTGCAGCTGCAAGTGAGGAAGTGAAGAAGTTCTGGTATAGTGAGAAAATGCTTCAAGGTAACCTGACCAACCAGTTTGAAGAGGTCTGTGCACGATGGTGATGATCGGGAGTGGGAGCTTCCGATGATATTATGCCGGAGGTGGAGCTTCCCTTCATAGTTGCCGATCAAGTAGCGAGAAACGACCGAGCAAAAAAGAGATCAAAGTGGGGGCACTGTGCAACTTTGTTAGACGAGCAACGGGATTGACGAGTCTAAGAACATCATGGAGAAGGCTCAGGAGATGAAGAAGATTAACAACCTGGAGATTCCAAGGATGAAAGGTATTATGTCCACCAATCCTTTTAATGTTTTACCTGTTGATGAATTAGATAATGTTGCCAAAATAGTTGGTATCAAATTAGAGCTAGAATCTGATAACATGCAATCAACTTGTTCCTCCCCTAGAGCTGCTTCCTTGTCTGATAAGGACCAGCAAGAGGAACTTAGTTGAGGAATGGATAGAAGTTATTAGCAAATCTCGGGGCAAGCACCCCAAGAAGTTTTACCCATGATATGTGCTTTTTGGAATAGCGAGGGTATTTCCACCCACGGTAGACAGACTTTTTATTAATGATAACTTAGTGCCTTTGAATCTAGATTACATTGGCTTTCGGAAACTAAAAAAGGAGAGTTTAGTAACTCCTTTCTGAAAAACCTGCTAGGAAATAGAAATTTTGTTTGGAATTTATTACTGCAATAGGCTCTGTCGGTGGTATCTTAGTAGGTATTAATGCTTGACCTCTTAGAGGTCTTAGCATGGGAGATTAAGTCTTTTTACGTGAGTGCTGTAGTTAAGAATAAGAGGAATGATTTTATTTGTAGAATTACTACTTGTCTATGGATACTGCCTATGAGGAGAGGAAACAGGAGTTTATTTACGAGCTTCATGAACTACTGTCTTAATTGGGAAGGTCCTTGGGCGATAGGTGGTGATTTTAACCTAGTTAGATTTGTTGAAGATAAAAATAATGGTAATATAGATTTCAAGTGGGCTGATAAATTTAATGCCTGGATAGAAATGTGGGCTCTTATGGAGATAGGGGTCGCTGGTAGGAATTATACTTGGGGGAATAATCAAGAGAACCCTGTCATGTGTAAACTTGACAGGATCTTCTGTTCTACCTCCTTTGATAGTTGCTTCCCCTTAGCTAGTGCAAAAGTGTTATCTAGATCAGGTAGTGATCATACCCCTCTTGTTTGGGACTGCGGTGAGAGCGGAATTCCAAAAAGGGAGGATTTAAGCTTGAGAAGTGGTGGTTAAATATTCCTGATTTTGCTGTGTTAGTAAATAGAGCTTGGAACCTAGAGGTGGTTGGTGACAATGTTGTTGATGTATGGCAACAAAAACTTAGACTATTTAGGAGATTAGCTAAAGGGTGGAGTTGTAATTATGAGGCTGCAGTTAGGAAGCAGAAGAAAGAACTCATGAAAGAATATGATGCTCTTGACATTAAGTCTGAAACTTGTGTCCTCTCTCAGCTTGAGAGGGAGAGATGGGACTTCATCCTTAGAGAGTTGAACTCCTTCTGGATCTTAGAGGAAACTAAAGCTAGACAGAGATCTAGAGATAGGAATATTTTAGAGGGAGACAGAAACACAGCATATTTTCATGCAGTGGCCAATCAGAGAAGGAGGAAGAAATGTATCCAGGTCTTAGATGGACCTGAGGGCTGGTGCAATGCTCAAAGTAGCTACAGACTTTTATAAAGATCTGTTTAAAAAAGAAAATAGACCAGATATCAGACTCCAAGATAATTTCTTCTCTGAAGATGAGAAAATATCTCTGGAGGAAAATGTTATGTTAGAGAGTGCCTTTCATCGAGGAAGAGGTCAAAGCTGCAGTTTTGGGTCTTATGCGGATGGGGCCCACGGTCACGATGGTATTCCTTTTATGTTTTACCAGAAGTTCTGGGATGTGGTCAAATTTGACTTGATTAATATGTTTAATGCTTGGTTTGATGATAACCTATATTTATATAGGCTGAATTTTGCCATGATCACCCTTATACCTAAAGAGAATGAGGCTAGATCCATGAAAAAGTTTAGACCTATTAGCCTGTTGAATTGCTCTTTTAAGATTTTTACCAAAGTCCTAACCAATAGATTGGCTAAAGTCATTGATAGACTTATCTCTTACCATCAATCAGCCTTCATTAGGGGGAGATTTATTCTAGAAAGTGTGGTCACTGCACATGAGGTTATTCATGAAGTGCATAGGAATAAAGATAAAGGGTTAGTTTTAAAACTTGACTATGAGAAGGCATATGATAAAGTTAACCTAGATTTCCTATATGAGGTTTTGGAACTCAGAGGCTTCAACCCCACCTTTATCAGATTTATTAAACAAATTACTCAAGGTGGGTCTGTTGGGGTAAAAGTTAATGATATTGAGGGAGATTTTTTCTTGACTGGCAAAGGCTTAAGACAGGGGGACCCCATTGCCCCTCTCTTATTCAATTGCATTGTAGATGTTTTCTCTAGGATGTTAGTTAAAGGTGTAGATGGTGGTTTAATTAGTGGGCTCTGTCCCAATTTTTTACCTGGAGGTATTGTAAGTCTTCAATATGCTTGATGATACTCTTTTGTTCCTTAAAAATGATCAGAGAGTTGCTCTAAATTTAAGATGGATTCTTACTTGTTTTGAACAAATTTACGGCATGAGGATTAACTTCCATAAGAGTGAGCTTATCCCTATTAACATGGATGCTAGTGAAACCCAACCTTTCTTAGATATTTTCCAATGTGTCATGGGAGATTCCCTGTTAAATATCTTGGTATCCCTCTGCATTATGACAGATTGAGAAGAGAGGATTTGCAACCTCTCATTGAAAACATTCTTAAAAGGATTACTGGCTGGAGGGGGAAGCTTTTATCCTCTGCAGCCAAGAGAATTCTCATTCAGTCTTGTTTAGCTAGTATTCCCATTTATCTGCTTTCTTTCTTTAAATTCCCAAAGTGGGCCCTGCATCTGATTGATTCACAGATGGCTAACTTTATGTGGAATGATGAAGATGGCAACCATAAAATTCATTTAGCTAATTGGTCCTCCATCTGCATGAAAAAGGAGTTTGGAGGTTTAGGTATTCCAAATCTTCAAGATCTAAACATCTGTTTGATTGGGTCTTGGATTAAGAGATACATTCAGGGGAAGGGGCTCTCTGGAGAAAAGTTTTGGATGCTAAATATAACACCGGGAACCCAAACATTCTGTCCTGTCATGATATCCAACCTTCCACTTTACTGGAAAGGGGTTATGTGGGCCTCTAAAGCCGTGAAGTTTGGATACAAATGGCAGGTAGGGAATGGTAAATCTATAAAATTCTGGGAAGACATTTGGTTTGGTAACTCTCCTTTGGCTACCCAATTCGGGATCTATATTTTGTTTCTAACCAGACAAAATAAAACCATCTCGATATCCGGGATGGTCGGGAGATTAGAGGTACTTTTAGGAGAACCTTTACTGATGATATGATGGTCCGAGTGGCTTGAATTGCTAGAGATTGCTAAATCTATATCCTTCTCTCAGGAGGAAGATCAGTTGATCTGGCAATATAACTCGTCTGGGATTTATTCATCTAGCTCTCTGTATGCTATTATTAATTTTAGAGGTGTTAGTCCAATTTATTTACCTGCTGTTTGGAAATTGAAAATCCCTCCTAGGATCCAAGTTTTCTTATGGTTGTTCTCTCAGAATAAGATCATGACTAGAGATAATCTGAGAGCTAGAGGTATTCCTAAACCCATGAACTGTGAGATGTGCTGCGAGTTTGAATCAGTTCACCACCTCTTGTTTGAATGTGTTGTGGCTAGATCTATTTGGAACTTATTTGAAGAGATTTTTGAGGTGCATGTTACTAACTTTGAATCAATTGCTTCTAAATGGCTATGTAACAAAAGGTTCATGCACTTTAATGTAGCTTCTTCGGTATACTGTGGAGCCTATGGCTTAATAGAAATAGTTTGGTGTTTAACAAAACCACTTGGATTAATGTGAAACAGGTGTGGCGAAGGGTTCTCTTCCTCCTTCGGGATCTGGTTGAAACCTTTCAAAGAGCTAGAATCTGGAGAAAACGGTCGATTCATGGACCTGCTGCTAACCAGTTTAAGAGCGCCTCTTTGCCTCCCAGTGGGGTGAGATGTCCCTCTTTCGACTGGTTCTCTTCCTGGAACTCAAGCTTCGATGGCAGAGCGTCGCTGGCCTACCTCCTGGACAACCCTGGTGACTCCCATAAGATTCATGTGGTCACCTGATTCGAGAGGGAAAAGAAGATAGTCTCAAGAGGACGCCGGCAAGAAAAAGAAAAGCTGGAGAGTTTGGGAGTGTTGCTGGCAACCTCATACTGATCATTTCTCTGTAATGGATTTAGCTATCGTATGTTCTTAGCATGCACTTTATTACTTTTTAGATCTTGTTCCCAGGTGTGCTGGTATTTCGGAGATTGGTTGGGATGGCAGCCAATCTCCCTAGCAAAAAATGCCTGTTCCTTTTTTAGTCTGTGTGTGTGTTTTACTCTGTAAACTTGGCTTCCTTTTTCAATGAAAAATGGAGCTGGGGGGAGACCCCTGTTGATCTAAAAAAAAAAAAAATTTACCTGTGCACACACATATAAAAGTGTACCCAAACCCATACCCAACAGATAATCATACCCATTAGGTACCCAACGGGTAGATCAAATAATACACAAATCATTCATAGTTTTACATTCACCAATAGCACATGTAACAAAACTTAACTCAATAAAATGTGATTGAGTATATGATAATTATCCAAATTTAGAAATCACAATCACATAGTAATAACTCATAAGTTAATAAAATTAGACGAGCCACATGGTATATTGATAATTGATGACAACTTAACATATGTTCACAAATCCAAGAACTTAACTATTAGTTGCATAGGTCAACATATCAGTACAAATGGATAAGGTATGTGTGTGAACATATCTAGTGACACCTCACCTTATTTGATGCCATGATACCACACTTCAAATTTTAAATTTTAAATGTCAAAATATTTAAAACAAAAAAATTTGGGTGTTCACAAGATGTGTGTCTACATGCCCTGTAATTTCATAACCAAATTCAAAATACTCTAAGAGAAACAATACTGAGAAATCAAGCATGAATAGTGTCACATAAAGACAAAAACACAAAATGGTACTATTCACATAGCATTTGTCTTTTTTGTTTCTCTTGGTGTATTCTAAATTTGACTGTGAAAAATCTAAAGAATGTAAACACGCATCTTGTCAGCAACCACAAATTTGTTTCAAAAAAAATTGACACTTAAAATTTAAATTTTGTGAAATAGTATCATGGTATCATGTGAGGTGTGATATCACTAATATTTTCTCAGGTTTGTGTATACCCATAGGTACAAGGCTCTATATCCATGTCCTACCCGTGATTTAATGGGTAGAGTATGAGTACTATTCATGGACATAAGAGTATGTACATATCCTACCAATACGGATACGGTACTCATGAATACCCATACCCGTGGGTAAAAATTATCATCCTTATTTGCAGAAATGTTGTATAGAGCATATTTGCAGAGCCTGGGGATAAAATAGGGCAGAGTACTCAAAATATAAAGTAGATGTACTACCCTAGGATGAAAAAGAAAGCACTAGTTAATCCTTAGCGATAAGCACCCAGCCGGCGGGCCGGGTTCACATGTGGCCAATCACCATGGTTCGCTGGCAAATCGTACGGCAACACGACTAACTTTTCCTGTGTGTGAAGGGCAACACGACAATCTTGTCAATAAGCGACCGAAAAAAGAAAGGAGCGGAGCAGATATCCACCTTTGATCTAGTGTGCAACTGTGTATATGCTTATGCCACCAAAAAAACCATTCAAAATATGGAAAAAGTTTCGTACAAAAAGGAATCGCGTGCATCTCGATATCACATGAGCTCAGGCCAAGTACCGCAGAAAACCAACATTTTTTTGCGTCCTGCGTGAGAAAGATAAAGAAATTTCTCATGAAGAGATTTATATTTTTTAGAATTTTGTCTTTTTAGCACACTACACGGAAATATCGATTTTTCGTGAAACGACTTTGCGAGCAAATAGAACCATCAAGATGTACGCAATACGCTTTTTGTCAGTTTTTTTTTAATATTTTGAAGTGTGTTCAAAAAATCATTTAAAAAAACACAAAAATGCCTTGTCCAGAGCAAAGCGCAAACATAGTTCACAGACTGGAACTACTGGCGTTGCGATTCCCAAGGTGCTCACCAGTTGCCAAATCTTAAGAGCATCTCCACCGGAAAGCTCCAAATCGTAGCCGGCGGGGATTTGGGGGCCCTAGTGAGAGAAAGTGCTCCCACCGATGACCCCCATATGAAATTCACATCATCCCGAGCCCAACAAAATAGTCGACGAGCCCCAACCAACCCCTGTGGAAAGGGAGGCTATCGAGGTCGCCGACACCAATCACACTCCATTTCCACACCGATTTGGGGGTCCTAGTGAGAGAAAGTGCTCACACCAACGACCCCATATGAAATCCACTGTTAGCGCTACATATATTTCTGTTGTAACATCCTTGTCACGTGTGGAGATATGTTAGTTTAGTTTGATAAGTATCCTTGTAACCGATCTGATCTGTTGTATAAAGATCAGATCGTTCCCTAGCTTCTCTCACACGTGAACAACAACCATGTACCTATCTTGCCGTTGTCGGCCTATATAAACACGAACCCGAGCCCGAGACAAAGGGCATCGATTCCACCCAAATCTAACAAGGTATCTTCACATGGTATCAGAGCCACTCTTCCACAAAACCAATCTATGAGCCTTCCATCCTCATCCATCGCCATGGCCAATCCTCTGCCAAGCCAGGGAACGGCCGAGAAGCTCACGAGGGACAACTTCCTCCTGTGGGAGACACAAGCTCTCCCGGCGATCCGTGGTGCTCGCCTGATGGGGTACCTAGATGGAACCACCAAAGCACCGCCGGCCACCCTCTCCGTCGACAAGGATGGCGAGAAGAGCGAGGTGGCCAACCCCGCCTACGAGGCGTGGATGCGAACGGACCGAACGTCCTTTCCTACCTGGTGAATTCTCTGTCCAGGGAGATCATGCTGTCCGTGATCGGCATGAAGACATCGTCTGCTGTATGGACTGCAATAAGGTCCATGTTCGCCACCCAGTCGAGGACCCGCATCGCCAACCTCCGGGTCAAACTCGCCAACACCAAGAAGGAAGGGAAAACCACCTCCCAATACTTCGCCCAGATGAAGGCGATTGCTGATGAGCTGGCAGCTGCGGGGCGGAGGATAGAGGAGGGACGAGGCGGTTGAGTATGCGCTCGCCGGTCTCGATGATCCCTATAATCCGCTCTTCGCGGCCATTGGAGCCAACCCCGACATCAAGCTAACCGTGGGAGAGCTGTACTCCCGGAGTGACCTCCTACGACAATCACATGGAGATGCTCGGTGTCCCCACTCACGGTGGCTGCGCCAACGCTGCCGCGCGAGGACGCGGTGGACCACGCCGGGGTGGCCAAGGAGCGCCCGTGGACGTGGTGGAGGAGGCCGTGGCTATGGCCGTGGTCGAGGCCGCCGACAAGGAGGCGGCAATGGTGGACGCCGCGGTGGCGGCGGCGGACGTCATCAAGGCGGCGGCGGCGGCAACGGCCGCGAACTCATCGTCCGCCAAATCTGCGGCAAGGCGGGGCCATCCCTGCCGGAAGTGTTGGCACCGCTACTCGATGATGAAGAAGAAGATCGGGAGAAGGGTGTCAACGCCGCCTACGGTATCGACACCAACCGGTACTCGGACACCGGCGCCACCGACCACATCATCGGGAGCTTGATAAGCTCACCATGAAGGAGAAGTACAACGGCCACGACAAGATACAAGCGGCCAATGGAACAGGTATGAACATCAGCCATGTTGGTCATGCATTCGTTGATTCCCCATCCAAAAAATTCCATCTATACAATGTTCTTCATGTTCCATGTGCCTCAAAAAATCTTGTTTCGTCCATCGCTTTACTTTGGATAACGGTGTCTTTGTTGAATTTCACCCGTGGTTCTTCTATGTCAAGGATCAGGTCACGAAGAAAATTCTGTTTAAAGGCCGATGCATCCGAGGTCTCTACCCGTTGGTATCATCATCATCAAGCACGAATAAACAAGCTCTTAGCGCCACCAAGCCTTCAGCTACTAGGTGGCATGATCGTTTAGGACATCCTTCGTCCAAAGTCGTTCAAAAGATTCTTAGGAAATATGATCTTCCTTTTTCTAGCAATTCTAGCATTGAGTCGGTTTGTGATTCATGTCAAAGAGCAAAAAGTCATCAACTACCTTATACAAGGTCCACTAGTGTGTCAACCTCCCCTCTAGAACTTGTATTCTCAGATGTTTGGGGACCTGCACCATCCTCTGTAGGTCGGTTTTCATACTATGTAAGCTTTATAGATGACTTTAGTAAATTTTCATGGATATTTCTTCTCAAGAAAAAATCTGAAGTATTTCAGGTTTTCAAGAATTTCCGAATCTTGTTGAACGTCAATTTGGTAAAAAGATCATTGCCATACAAGCTGATGGGGGCGGTGAATATGAAAAACTAACTCCCTTCTTTCAAAGCATCGGCATTTCTCATCATCTCTCATGCCCTCATGCCCACCAACAAAATGGCTCCGCGAAGCGGAAACATCGCCACATTGTAGAAGTTGGGCTTGCTCTTCTTGCCAATGCATCCATGCCATTAAAATTTTGGGATGAAGCTTTTTCTACCGCCACTCATCTCATTAATATGCTCCCCTCCAAAGTCATCAACTATGAAACACCTATGGAACGTCTACTCCACCAAAAACCCGACTATGCATCTCTTCGTGTCTTTGGGTGTGCCTGCTGGCCAAACCTTAGACCCTATAACCAACGCAAATTAGCCTTTCGATCTAAGCAATGCGTATTCCTTGGTTATAGTAATATGCACAAAGGTGTGAAGTGCTTAGACGTCGCCTCTGGCCGAGTGTATATCTCCCGAGACGTTGTGTTTGATGAAACAGTTTTCCCATTCTCCAAACTTCATCCCAACGCCGGAGCTCTCCTTCGCCAAGCCATTCTTCTACTTCCGAGAATCTCTTCAGAATTCATCGGAACAACTTCACGGGGAGCAACAATGTACTGATCTAACACACGATGTTTCACCTTTTGTTCCCATAGTGTCTCCGCGAGTGCACCGGCAAGATGCGGGGAGCAAATTTGGAGCAAAATGGCTCGGATTCGAGCTCAAACGGTGAAAATAGTGATATGGGGCAAAACGACGGCCACAGGACAGATCCCGATGATGATTCCTCTGCGATCTCCGAAGATTCCGCCCGGGATCGGCTCCTGCGTCGGGATCCGCGCGTCGGACGGGCGATCTGCCTCGATCTCACGCGGGCGAACCCACGTCGTCCACGTCGACGCCTCTGCCCGGTGACCCAAACGGCGCCTCTGTCCGTGTCTACACGCGTCGCGCCCCGGCTCCACCGCCCGGGCTCACGCGACCCACGCCGGCATCCGGTCGACCAACCGGCACCTGTTTACGCGCGAAGCGAGCCAATCGGTGGCTCTCCCGCCCGTGACAGGCCAATCATTGGGCCATCATGTCGCCGGGAGGGGCGCGCTTCTCCACCACGATCCTCCGCACGGGCGCGGCGGCGGCGAGGGGAGCCGGGGCCAGGATCTTCCGCGAATGATGCTCCTGCAGCCGAGCTCGTGTATCGCACCGGGCAACAAAGCTGGAAAACGCAAGCCAAAGAGGTATACGGACGGTACGGTTCGCTACGGTCTCTCTTGCATTTCGAAGAACTCTGCTACGTTACAAATTGCACTAGCTGATAAGAATTGGAAAAATGCTATGAATGATGAATATCATGCACTTGTAGAAAACAAAACTTGGCATCTAGTACCACATAAGCAAGGCATCAATCTTATAGATTGTAAATGGGTATATAGGGTCAAAAGAAATGCTGATGGAACAATAGATAGATATAAGGCCAGATTAGTAGCTAAAGGTTTTAAACAACGATATGGCTTAGATTATGAGGATACTTTTAGTCCTGTTGTTAAAGCTGCTACTATTAGACTTGTTCTAGCTATTTCGGTTTCTAGAGGATGGAGTCTCGGGCAATTGGATGTAAAGAACGCGTTTCTTCACGGTGTTCGGAAGAGGAAGTGTATATGAGGCAGCCACCGGGCTATGAAGATCCCCGTGCACCATTTCATGTGTGCAAACTTGATAAATCTCTGTATGGTCTCAAGCAAGCTCCAAGAGCATGGTTTGCCAAGCTAAGTTCAAAGTTACAAGAGCTTGGTTTCCTAGCATCTAAAGGCTGACACGTCACTTGTTCATTTACAATAAGTCGGGTATCACCATCTTTGTGCTAGTATATGTTGATGACATTATTGTCACAAGCTCCTCAAACAAAGCAATTACTTCACTTCTCAAGGACTTGAGTTCAGCTTTTGCACTCAAGGATTTAGGTGACTTGCATTATTTTCTTGGCGTTGAAGTTAGAAAATTAAGTGATGGTGTTGTACTAACCCAAGAAAAGTATGCATCCGATTTATTGGCTAGAGTGGGAATGAAGGATGCTAAGATAGCACCCACGCCTCTTTCATCATCGGAAAAATTGTCAGCCTTTGAAGGTGATGCACTTGGACCGGAAGATGGCACAAGGTACGAAGCATAGTTGGAGGACTTCGAGTACTTAACTCTTACCGGCCGGACATTGCTTTTTCGAGTCAACAAGGTATGCCAATATTTACATGCACCAACCATCTGTTCATTGGACAGGCTGTGAAAAGAATATTGAGATACATCAAAGGGACTACAAGCCTTGGTTTGACATTTAGAAAGTCTTCTTCCACATTAGTGAGTGCTTTCTCGGATGCTGATCTAGGCGGGTTGTGTAGATGACGAGAAGATCTACGGGTGGTTTTGCTGTTTATTTTGGTCCTAACTTAATCTCTTGGAGTGCCGGAAAACAGGCCACGGTTTCTAGATCAAGCACGAAGCGAGTACAAAGCTTTGGCTAATGCCACAGCTGAAGTAATTTGGATTGAGTCTCTACTTGGAGAACTTGGTGTTCAAAGGAAACGAGTATCCTGTTTATGGTGTGATAATATGGGAGCAACCTATCTTTTACTGCTAATCCTGTTTTTCATGCAAGGACAAAGCACATTGAAATTGACTTTCATTTTGTAAGAGAAAGAGTAGCAAACAAATTGCTTGAGATCAGATTTATTCCCTCGGGGGATCGGGTGGCGGATGGTTTTACAAAGGCCTTACCAGCACGGCAACTTGAAGAGTTCAAGCACAATCTCAACCTTAGAAAGGGTTGTGATTGAGGAGGGGTGTTAGCGCTACATATATTTTCGTTGTAACATCCTTGTCACGTGTGGAGATATGTTAGTTTAGTTTGATAAGTATCCTTATAACCGATCCGATCTGTTGTATAAAGATCGGATCGTTCCCTAGCTTCTCTCACACGTGAACAACAACCATGTACCTATCTTGCCGTTGTCGGCCTATATAAACACGAACCCGAGCCCGAGACAAAGGGCATCGATTCCACCCAAATCTAACAAGGTATCTTCACATCCACGTCATCCCGAACTCAATAGAATAGCCAACGACCCCCAAACGTAGCCGGCATGTGTGATGTCGGCTACTATTTAGGGATCACCGATGGAGATGCTCTAACTACGGAAGAAACCCGAAAACCACAAACATAGTCCGAGCTACATGTAGCCTGAACATAACGTATTTTGATTTGAAAACTTCCCGTTGGTAGAACACGAAATTACCTGCATATGGATTTGTTTTTAAAATAAGAATCAAAACTTCAACCGTTTTCGAATTTTGAAAGAACGGAAAAATGAACTACTTGTAGCTCAGCAGTACCCATGTTCTTCAAGAGTCAGCAGATCTTAGGAAGAAGAAGCCCATGTTCTCTGCTGCAGTGACCAATCGGCAAACCTTAATATGAGTATCCAATGTTGTCTTGTAGAGTAAAACAAAGACGATTAGCATGAAGAAACCCATAATAATCGAGAGAGACCTCCAAAATTATTACTACTACTGTACCAAAGCCAGAGGCGCCTCTCACATTTTGTCTTTCTTTTACCTGCACAGGCAGTACAGACCACGAAGTGATTGTCAGGCAGCAGCGCATTCTTTAAACAAACCCTTTTGCTGGAGGGGCAGAGTCGGATTCCCTCGGCGATGTGCCTGCCGCGCCTGTCGCCGCTGCCGGTAGGCGCTGCCTGTGCGGGACACGTCGGCGTCGCGGGATCGATCACGACAGGACGAGGGTGAGCTTGTGTCGAATAAATCTAGGCGCACGGGCGGCGGCATCCGATGCTGGAGCGGCTCGGCCACGCACAGGACAAGGAGGGAGGGAGCCGCGCGCAGCAGCGGCGGCCTTCGCCCATCAGGAAATTCGCGGCGGCTGTGGGAATTCCAGGCGTGGAAACCGGCGATCTCAAGCGTGGTATTTTTGCACTTGCATTCACTAAAATGTTGAAGGGGTTGATGGTCGAGAATGAGGAGACATTTGCCACGAGGATGGGAACTGGGAAGCGACGCCGTACCTCACAAAAATGATTTTTGAAATTAAAGACAGCAATGTAAGGACAAAGGTCATTGAGGCCTAGGCCGAGGCCAAATTTTGCTCACAGACGAGAACATAATCATGTTCGTCAGTTTGAGCTAGAAAAAAGGGGCTTGGTTGAGACCTGGACCAAATTGCTTATGGGGAAGAATCAGATCATGTTCGCCGAATTAAACATAATGGAGCCGGAACAAACGGTTTGATTCGACAAGAAGCAAGCCATCATCTGCCAACATGATGGATGATCGCACATACCTATCATCATAGTTTCTCTATTTCGCATAAAACTTATGTCCTTTTGCACTTTGATTCATTACTATTGTTTGTGAACAATATGATTAACTAATTAGTGCTATTTTATTAACACTATTCAGTTTCTCTGGCCTCTTTTATTCATATTAGCATATTTGATTAAATGGGTGGATCAAAAGGGCTAGCTCGAACCAAAATGTGTCGGCCTGCTAGGTTTGCCCAACCCGAACAAACAAAGGGAAGATCAGGACCTCTTTAGTGTTTGGTGCCCAACCCAAACGAACCAAAACATACATAATTGGTGTCAAAATGGGTCGGGCCGCCAGAGCTTCCCTCATGGACTAAAAGTTTTACATACCTAGGACCATGGTTGCCGTTATACACATGGAAATTCATCATTCTCTCAAATGGATCAAATTAGGATTTAAATTTTTGTGATATAATCCGTTTAATAAGGGGTAGCGATTGGGTTTGCTTAATAGAACCTTCCTAACAGGGATATATTTTTACCCATCTTACCTTCTTAAAAACACAAATTCACATTCGTCAAGGACATATGCAATGGGGTGAAATCAGCCTTGTCGAGTGACGAAGAACATAATGAACCCGAGGTCGGGAAAATTCTCAAAAGGTAATGTAAAAAATCAAAATAGTGCAACATTAATGTTATATACAACTCTAACACAATACTTAGTACTCCCTTTGATTGAGGTTAAAAGGGTAACTTTTAAGAACATCCCATTTGAAAACATTCACCTGATTAATCGGTTAGGCATGTGCATATGTCATGCCAACAAATTTGGTTGCTGCATGTGCCTCATATCAACCCTCCCCCCCCCCCCCCCACACACACACACCTCCCAATCATCCTATTGGTACTCCTAATAAGCCGTTTAAACCAAACCAGAGGGATTAGAACAAAAATTGAACGTATTTTAATATAGCCGTTTAAACCAAACCAGAGGGATTAGAACAAAAATTGAACGTATGAATGGTACTCCTAATAAGCCGTTTAAACCAAACCATCTTTATCAGTGTTTAAATCGTATATTAATTCAAGCAATTGATAGAAAGTCTCTCTAGCCTTGCTATTAATGACTAATTTTTAAAAGATGTGCAAGTTCTTGTGTGATAGAGGAAATCACGTTTTTATGACGAAAACTGGATCAAAAGGGAAAGAATCACAAGTCGCCAATACTCACAAGTCAACTTGGGTCGAAGAGCTGATTCGGGTGGTGTTAACAAGCACTGGTACGCGCGCCAGCCCGTACCACCCGACACCGACTTTACTAGGTAAAACCAAGCAACTTTTGTGAAGGTATCTATATATTTTGAGGCTCCAGCCGCCGCACGGATCCGCCATTCTCAGTTTGCATCAGAAACACACCGAGGAAGATCCACCGCTTCACCTCCACCATTGTTCATCATCCCCATCTCCATCTCCATCTCATAGCCATAACCATAGCTTGTAATTGGGATCTCATCGCGATTATCGACCATGTAAGAATATTTGGTATCAATCTAAGTAATTCTACAATGTTTTCTTTCATTGATCTTATTATTATGAGTATAGTCCTCACAGTTTGCGGGTTGAGGATTAGTCTTGCAACGATTATGTGCCTAATACATGGGATTATTGTGTGGTGATTTTAATATAAGACTTGTATTTTGTTCATTGTCTCTTACCTCAATTCGAGAACTTGTCAGGTACCCAAGTCCCCAAGGATTGATCAAGGTTGGAAGTGAGATAAATGGTAAACAACGTCTACGTGCGAAATCCAGTGACGCCAAGGGGTGTACAATAATATTTATTGATCCATTTGGGAGTAATATTAACATCACTAATCCTAATGTGTTGCCATGTATTTTTCTTAATAATGGTTGATAGCCCGATGCTTCGTGGTATAACGGTTGGACCAAGAGACTATATGCTATGATTGTGGCTCGCATGAGCTATAATATTCATGGATGTGCTGCCCAGAAATGCTATCATATTAGATCATCTACATATGAATGTGCTTAACTTAATATTTATCTCATATGTATACATAGCTGCCGGTGAAACTTTAACCCTAGCGTATCTCCATCCATCGACACAACTCTAGATACAAAGTACACTGGCAAGGTCCGGTAAACATAAGATAAAATCAATTAGCAAGTCTTGTGGAGGTTCCTTAACCATCTACAAGTGTTTTCCAAGGTTCAGTAAACCTAGGGCTTCTAGGAAAAAAGCTACTATATTGCAACTGTAATTCGGATCGAAGGTATCAACACTTTTTCTGACACCATTGGTGGGTAAGCAATTTCAATATCCTGGTAAAGTTACTAGAGACCTTGTTATTTAGTTCAATTTTTGTTTTAGTTTATTTATTGTTGTTGGTTCAATTTTTGTTATCTATTGAAAACACATAAAAAATTAGTTACTTGTTTTTCCCATTCAGGTTATACCAAAGCACAAAAAAACTAGCACTATGGCACAAAATAAGGTTGTGGATAATGCTACCCCTAATGATGATTTTATGCGTGAACCTGTCACTTGGATCGATGTTACAACAAAAAACTATGAAATTAAGACTAACTTTCCGGGTTCAGATCAACAGAGCTAATTTAGAGGCTCAATTGCTGAGGATTCAGATTTGCACTTAAACATATTTACTGAGATATGCGACATGATCTGCGTGCATAAAACATGTTCACCCCAATGCGATCAAGTTGCGTAGATGAAATACAAAAGATTGGTTGCTAGTTATGCCTAGCGGCACTATTATTTCTTGGGAGGAATGCACTAATATTTTCATGACTAAGTTTTTCCTTCCAACTAAAACTATGCAATTTCGATCTAATATTACAGGCTTTAGGCAAAAATATTGCAAGCCACTAGCGTTTGCATGGGAAAGGATAAAGGAATTCATGATGAGCTGTCCCATCCACTAGCGTTACTTCTCTATATATTTTATGATGATTTTAGTGGTATGTCTGAGTCTATGTTTGATACCACAGCTAGAGCACATTCATGAAAATACCGATAAGTGTATCCAAGCAGCTTCCTGGTGATATGTAGAATAAATGGTTACTTGTCTGCTTATTTTATAAACTGGCTTTAGATCTAAATAGACAAAAAGAATTGACATACCAAAATTTAGATGGCCGGCGTTGTGCCACGGTTTCTGTCCACGGCGTCCCATTGAAACACCGCGTTGGAGACGCCCCTAATTATCCCGACAACAAAATGTCAGAGCTACGGCGAAAGCCGTGTGATCAGTCGACACTTCCTCAGAAAAATGCTCCTCGGAAATACCGGGACAGGGATCGATCGAGCTCTGGAGCCTGGCCGGGACCGATGGAGAGAAACCTGACGCGCGGCCGACGAGGCCGCCGCCGGCGCTGGTCGCGTGGCGTGGCGCCGTCGTGGTCCACACACGGACGGTCCGACGGAGATCAGACGCGAGGCGTGCCCGCGTGCGCTCGTGCATGGGTCAGTTGTGACTGGCGAGAGATCGATTGGCCGGCGCTGAAACCTATGCGGCGTAACGCAAATGAATTAACCGCGTCCACGTGCGCTCATCTTCTTCGTTTTCAAACGCGGCCAGCTTACTTAAGCTGTGAACATTAACTGCGGGTGTGAAAACCGCATTTGCTTTGCCCTAGATCCCCCATTTCACACTCATCTCAAGTTCAAGCCACTACCTCGCAGAAATGTTGTCGAAGGAGTACCCAGAGCTAGAATATCCGCAGAGCATGGGGATAAAACGGGGGCAGTACTCCCCTAGAGATTAAAAAGAACGAAAGCACTGCTAGTGTTAATCCCTAGCGATAAGCACCCGGCCGGCGGGCCCGGTTCACGTGCGGCCAATCACTGTGGTTCCCTCGCGACTCGTACGGCCACACGACAAACTTGTCAATATAAGCGAAAAGAAAAGAGAAAGAAGCAAAGAACCAAGCCGCACATGCTCCTGATTTTTAAATACGTTTCAAATTGTCGAAAAATCTGATAAAAAAATTCACATGTATATTTCGACCTTCTATTTGCTCACAGATTCATGAAATATTAATTATGTCACGCATAGAAAAGGCAAAATTTGGTGCCATCAAGAATCTTTTCACGAGATATTTCTTTATATTTTTTTTATACGGGATACATAAATATCGGCTTTCTGCGAAACTTGGCGTGCACACGTAAAATATTAAGAGATACACTCAATTTCTTTTTAATTTGAAATCCTTTTAGCATTTCTAAAAATATTTTTCCTATGGCAAGAGCACATGCACCCAACATCAAAAGTGAATTTTCGGCAAATCACACAAACAGTTCACGGACATGATATCTGACTACGGACGTTGCCACAAAAGCGATGTATACCATCCCAATGTTCTGTTCTAGAGTAGGGGTGGACTAACTAGTCACTCAGATTGTTAAAGCTCGTGATCGTCAAGGCTTGAATCATTAAGACCGTTAAGAATAATAAGCTAAAATAGTTGTTTGGCTCGCTTTGTTAACTAATTGCGAGTGCATGCGAATAGGCAATACATACTTACATAGTATTCAATACATACATATTCGTTAACTGATATCGTTCGGTTACTTGACTTCGGCCACTTCTTTAGTCCGTTGGTCTCTTTTGATGGTCTTCACCTTAAATAGGCCATGAGTATAGCATAGGAACACAACAATATACTCGGCTAGCAGTTTGTTACCAATGTTAACAAGTAGCTCACCAAGAACATCGTTTTTTTGTTTAGCTCGTTAAGGTTAATGAGCAAAACTTTCTGCTAGCAAAAATTGTTGCTCAGCTAGGTTCTTTAAGAAAAAATAAGTCGAGCTTAAACAAGTCAAGCAAACTGAGTGTTCTTTAAACTTGACCAGATTCGAGCTTTATCTCCATGTTCTGTTTTTAGAGAGATCACCAATCGCTAATAATCTTAGTAGCCCATGCATGCGTGTTCTCTTCTACAGTCACCAATCTTAACATGAACAAACCCATAATCTAGAGAGACCAACCCGCGATCTTTATACTTCTACCAGGATCACTATTTCGAAATTTTATTACTGCCAGGTTGTGTCTTTCTTTTACCCGCGCAGGTACTGGTACTGCGGACCAGGAAGACCAGTGATTGTCAGGCAGCAGCACATTTTTTAAACAAACCCTTTTGCTGGAAGGAGGGCAGAGTCGGATTCCCTCGGCGATGTGCCTGCTGCAGTTCTGCCGCTGCCGGTAGGCGCTGCACCTGCACGGGACACGTCGGCGCCGCGGGATCGATCACGACAGGACAAGCGCCGAATAAATCTATGGCGCACGGGCGGCGGCATCCGATGCTGGAGCGGCTCGGCCAAGTACAGGACACGCAGGGGGCAGGGAGCCGCGCGCAGCAGCAGCGGCTATCCGGAAATTCGCGGCGGCGCACGGTGGGTGAGAATCCCAGGCGTGGAAACCGCGGGTTTTTCTATTCGTCTCGGGCGATTCCCGAAGACGGTATCCGATGATCCCCTGTCGGCT
Organism: Lolium rigidum; assembly: GCF_022539505.1. NCBI lineage: Eukaryota > Viridiplantae > Streptophyta > Magnoliopsida > Poales > Poaceae > Lolium > Lolium rigidum. The sequence continues at coordinate 162,516,629 of NC_061511.1, read as the reverse complement.
GCCATCTCGCTCCCAGGTCCACAAAGTTGTGCTGATTTGTGCAGGGATCCTCTCCTTCTTCTTCTTCTTCCTCGCCTCTGAACTCTCGAGGCGGGAAGCAAATTTCACAAAGTACGTACGCAGGAGAAGCTGATGGTCCTGCTGAGGAGTGTGCGCCTCTGTGTTCCGATTTTAAAGTTCAGATTCCTCCAATGACACGCGTAGGGATTTGTGGCTGCTCTCCTTTTCATGGTACGCGCTGATTGGTGGTTGAAGGTTCGATTAGATGGCCACGCGACCAGCCTCGTGCGTATGTGAATGACATGATCCTATTTGATGCTACGCAAATGGTGAATCAGTCCCGCTCAATCCTAGACATGTCTGCGGCAACTCATTCTCGGTCTAAATTTGGAGTGGAAATGGCGACACGTGGACAGCGTGTGTCTGCGCACGTATCCCTCTTATCCTCCCTAGGCCAGCCAGGTAGTGGCACAATATCAGTCCACACCCAAAGGCACCTCCTTCTTGTGTGTCGCAACACCACCGCGCCGCCATTTGCGCCCTTTGTCAGTGCCGCACGCTTGTGCTGCTGCTCCCAGGTAGCCAGGCCTATTCCCGACGTTGATGTACGCAGTTGCCGCCTCCATGAGAGATCCAGTTCATCGTCCGTCCGCTCGGAGCCGCCTAGCAACCGCGTCACCTAGGACATGTTCATCCATTTGCGCATGGAAATTTGAGGTACCAACTCGGCATATTACCCATTTCGTTGGCATAGACATTGACATAGTAACAATTATATGGCCATAGTTCCATGTTGTACATAGATGGACAGTAGTTCGGTCGAGTTTTTCTACAATAATGTTATCGATACCTCGTCCGGCGATGACTCTGACGGTGATACCGAACTGATGGTGCATGTGGCATCCCTCATCCATGAGCACAACGAGAGGCAGATGTCGTAGTTTAGTGGCTCGATGAGGCCACCCATGGGCAATATCAAACGCAGAAGCTAGCCATAACCGTCTCTTCAAAAACTACTTCTACTGTACCAATCCACTCTTCCCGAAGCACATATTCTGGCACCGTTTTCGGATATCAAGAAAGTTGTCCATGCAAATTCTCGACCGTGAGGGACCACTGACAAGTGCAAGACCAATGCGGGCATTTGGTGTTCACCAATCTGTGCGGGCTATTGTGTGGCACCCTGCTTAAACATGGAGTGTTAAAACCATGTGAGAGGTGATGACTTCTTGTGTGATCATGCACATCATGAGTGTTGAGGACGAGCTTGATAATATCCGCTTCTTCCAAGGGTGGCAATTTTAGGGGAATTGGTTGACCTGGAGCGTGGACTAGCAGCCTTTGCAGAGTTCCTCCCTATGCATCATGACATCCATATCGAGACACTCGCAATCAACTTCAAGCGCAGTTGATTGTGCATATGTGGGGTCACGTAGGAAACCAATAGTCATCTCCTATCATTTATTTGTTTTAATTTGCTTGTGAACTATATTTAATTATGAACTATGATACTATTTTGGTTGTCAACTATTTAAATCAATTTGGTTGTAAACAATACTATTGTTTTACTTTCATATATGCCAATTGGGTGAAATGGAAAAGGCAACATCGCCATCCTTGACCAAATGGGTCTAGCCGCTAGATTTTCCCCCGTCCCAAACGGACCATGGGAGGACTGATGCAGCGGACCTGCTCGCAGGACAGCCCAAAAACTAAAACGAACACATTTGGTGTCTGAAATGGGTCGGACCGCTAGAGATTCCCTTAGCATTCATGTTTGGTTATCTATGTTAAATACGGAAGACATGCTACCTTTTTAGGTCCCATTTGAAACAGAGGCAAACCATAGGAAATTTGAAAGATTGATTTCCTATATGAAAATCCCTATGTCGTCAGTTGGAATGAAGGAATAGGATCCAAGGATTCCTTTTAAATTCATATAGGGTGGGAAATTCCATAAGAATTTTGGAGGAAACCTAGCATGAAGTCTCACCTCATGTTTTGAACTTCTTGTGTCTCTAATTTCACGGCTTTTCCAACATGACATCCAAACAATATTTTGAAGTTTTCCTCTGGTTTTGGTTCATGTAGGAATCCACAATACTCAATTAATGTATTTTCTTGTTCCGATGTTTTGAGTTCTTGTGTTCCAAATGGGTCCTTAGATATGGTGATGGCTTTCTAAAAAAAGAAAGGGATGGTGATGGCAACAAAACTACATATGTTTACCAATTTGTTCGGACTCCAAGTGCATAGTCATGCAACAAGTGTTTGTTTTTTCCCACAAGGATGAATCGGGGGTTTGTATCGAACTTTTAGGGAAAAAGCTATTATATCTTCTATCATCTTCAAACAACTTGGATACTTAAAGAAAATAGTTTTTTGTCCCCAACTCCACCAAGCATTTCAAAAGAAAGTAAATAAAACATGTAAAGTACGCAAAGTATTTTTTCTTTGCGAAATTATGAAGTCCTGGAAATAAAAATGCAAGCAAAGTAAATTACAATGTCTTTATTATAGTATATAAAATGGACCGGGGTTCATGGTTTCATTTGATCTCCCTCGCATAAACATGGTGGCATGGATAAAGCACTAAATAACAAGCAACAAGAATCCATATAGGCATCAATTCACAGGATAGTGACGATACAATACATCTCATTAATACTTCCTTGATGGGGAAAGACTTCTCAAACCAAGATTAACAATAAACAGAATATCGCCCGAAGAACTATGACATGAACTTGATTAACAAAACTATCATCTTGAGCAGAATGTCACTAGATGAATAATACGGAGTAGCATATGTAATCATTTATCCCTAGTGAGGTAGCCAATGGAAAAGTAAAAAAAAACATAGTAGCACATGAATTTGTGTCACGTCCACATGCATACTACCAAGCTAATCCACCTAAGACACACATCCCCCTCATGGGTTCTTGCATACTACTTTGATCAGAACAAAACATACATGAATAGGGTAACATATGCATGTATCAAAAACATATATCAATTGCACCTCATTATTCATCTCATAACAAAAGATCCATCATCAAAGTATTTTTCTAATACCCCGAAGAATATGACCTCGAAAGGGTAGATATCGAATATGTGCATTTGCATATCATGCATCTCTAAAATACGGGAGAATTTTGAAAATTTATCTTGAACAACCAAAGTGATCAAATTTAAACTCTAGTGTCAAGATGACCTAAGACAAACACTGGGATTTGTAATTCAACTTTCGGGATGACCTTTGAACATTCTAAAATGTGGAGTAAACTAAAACTTAAGCACCTAAACTTGTTTGCAATTAGTAAATAGCATTGTGTGATTATAACTTGAAACCAATTGAACACACTTCCAAAAGATTTGAATTTAAAATTGAGACCAAGACAAACTTGAACTCAAATAATTTGAATAAAAAAACTAACTATTTGATTAAAATATTCCTAAAACATATATATTTAACAATACATGCATTTCCAATCTCAAATTCATCTCATATCAGCATATAAAATAATAACATATATTAAAATTCCATATTTGAAATTAAATAATAAGAACCAGATTCAAATATTCATAACTAACTAAATAAAAATCAAGAAAATTCAAACACAATATAAAATCTTAAGAATTTTAATCTCTATCAATCTACAATCGTTACAAAGTCAATTACAAACTTGAATCATCCATAAATGGAAATCCAGAGAAAACCCTAAATAGAAACTAAGAAAAATAAAAGAAAGCCCCAAGCTAAAACCTAACTAGGCTAACCTATGTACACTACTATCTACATTATATCCACGTTATTGTCTTGTTGAACACCACATTCTTTTGATCAACATCATCATCATCATCATCATCATTTCTTGCTCTTGATCAACAGTTTAATCCTTCCTTTGACCTTCGCAAACTTAAGAAAACATCTATGATGATTAAAATGTGGATTCACCATAGGGTGAATCCATTTGATCTAGGATCCAAGTGAGTGTCGTAAGAAAGAATTCCTGAAATATTAGCGAGGGTATTAAGCAAATAAATACAATCTAGAAATTGAGTGGAATGGAATATTAAGCCATTGACCATTAGCAACAGACCAACTAGCAGAACGACAGCCAATAGCAAGTGCTAGTAACCATGACAGAAGCCAATGTTAGGAAGTAGCCATGGTAGACAAGAGGTAGTATAGTAGCAACCGGCAACAATAAACCCCGGAGCAAACATCCATAGGAAAAAAGTAACTAGATAATTTTTTAGTCACCAAGTTATCCAAGCAAAGCCATTATAACACTAAAGTCTAGTACCCACCAGTTTGGATCCATGGAAAAACCAAATCAAATATAAATCCAATGAATAATTATTGATTCATTAAGCTATCTAATCAAACTTTACAAACGTGTCTCTATAAGACAAGAACGTCAAACAAATAAAGTAATAAACCAAATAATAATTAGTTCTAGAAGTTAACAGGAACAAATATAAATGAAAATTTCACTTATCACTATCCAAATTGAGCATTAGGACAAGAAACAAGTTAGTAAAATTACATTCCTAAATTGGCACGTCACATAGAACCAAATCTTTGATTCAATCAACCACCGAATAAATTCCCGTTAGCACATAGAAATAGCATAGAGAGGCGGCAGAGAACAGTAGAAGAACCTTTGTCACCTAAATGCATGGCACATGTGTCAGCATCACAAGACTTAGGCTAGCCTATAAATATCCAGCATCCCACGCCCATAAAGCTCACAACTCACATCCTAGTCCTAGACTAGAAACACACACACTCACATTTAGAGAGACACCTGAGAGGGAGGCAAGGAAGAAGCTGGAGGACAAGGGCAAGGACAAGGAGGCAAGCAAGATGTTCGTCAACAACTAGGAATAAGCAGTGCATAGTTTGTAAAGGTTTAACTCTAGGGCCATAGAAATAAACCCTAGGAAATAGAGTGGGATAGGATTTGATTCAGAGGATAAATGTGTTGTAGATGCATAAGTAGGACTTCCACATATGTTGTTCTTGCTGCACTGCAAGCACCAACACCTCTGGGAACACATTAGAGTGATCATGACACTCTCACCTAAGACTTAAGAGGCACCTAGGAATAATACCCTAGTAAGGTCGGGCAATAGGCACAACCAGCCAAATTTAGTAGCTAATGCTGGAGTAGAAGCTACGTAAATGTAGCTAAGCATTGCTATAACCTAGAGAGAAGAATGGAACACTATCATCCACAATGAAGAAACTACGGGAACCGAGGAACCCTAATTCCAAATACATTCACTAAGTGACTACAAAAACTAAATGAACAAACAAATAATGCACTACTAGCTCACCCTAAGCTACTAGGCTACTGCTAAACCATTAACAACATATAAGAACTTAAAAAGACAATGTTAACTATCAAAATTTAAATTATAATTGACAGGCAAACAAACTAGGAAGAAAACAAACCGACTGAATTCTAAACATAACTAAAAGCGAATGAATCATTAGAACACCTAAGGAAACATCTAAAACAATTCAATAGTAAATTAAAGAATTTTTAACAGTGTTTGACATGCAAAACTAAAGAAAATTCAGTCGGCAGTTGTAAATAGTAACCAATTGATTGGTTGAACTAGTTTAGGCAATTAATTAACTACGATAAACGTATAAGAACACTAGAACATGCACAAGAACAACTTAAAACCCTAGAATCCAACTAGGACATGATCGATAGTAGCCAGCACAGTAGGGTAGGAAAGTATCGATAGAGAGAGAGCAATATAGAGAGAGAATGTTTAGAAAAACTCACCGTAGCCTAGCACGCTGTTGGGGAGATAGATCGCAACCCACAACCATTATGCTCGGAGAAGACGAAGCTGGGGCGGCACAAGGAGCACTATGAAGATGTACGATCCTGATTGGAAGCCCAAGGAGGCCACCAAGCTTGACGACACATCAATGGTGACCTAACCCTAGAATCGTGTAGGGTTGCTGATGACACTACAACAAGTGTGTCAATTCATTGGGACTCTAGGTGGAGAGTGATGTAGCAAGAGAAATTTTCCCACAAGGGTAACTCGGGGTTTATATCGAACTCTCGGGGAACAAAGGCGAAGCTTCTTCCAACTTCGTCTAGCAACCTGCAAAGGAAAGTCTTTGTCTTGTGCCCCCAAGTCCATGTTGTGGTTGTCAAGCACAAGGATTCGATATTAGTAAAGTAAAATAACAATAAATAAAATACTAGAGAGAAAATTAAAACTAAAATGCAAAACTAAAACAAGTAAATAAAGATGTTTGGGCGGTTTTGTTTGCAAGAATTGAAGATATTTTTGCATTTTCAAAACTAAGCAATGCTAAAAATGTAAAAGCAAGTAAAATTTGTTTCTGATGATAAAATGTGGATCGGGGTTCACTTGTCTACTCTCTCATAAAGGTGTGGTGGCATTAAGAACACGATGGATAACTAAATATTGATGAGATTTATTATGTGCCTTGATTAGCATTTATATGGGCATCACATCCTAACATAAAGATGATACTACACATCTTACTTATACTCCACTAGAAAGGGATACACTCCAAGCAATCTAGATTTAAAAATTAACAGAGCATAGCTTTAGGTATTTTGACATGATGTTTGAACAACAAATATGCTACCTTGAATTAAACATATCACAATAGATCAAGCACATGATCCATAGATTAAACAAGACTTCTTAGTTGTTACTAAGAATTATATAGCACATGCATTCATTTTATCCCTGGTGAGGTAATAAAAGAATTGGTAAAGACCATATTAGATATGAGGCTTGCTGTCACAACTCATTACTACCACCATGTTACTCCATCTAATACACACCATCCCCCACGCATGCTCTTCCATATAAGTTTGAGCAGAACAAGTAATAAAGAATAGGGTAACAATATGCATCTATTAATACATCAAGAACACAATAAAGATTCAGATCTCATAGGTCATCTAATAAAACAAAAGATCCACCACCCAAGAATTACAAATATGGCCATAATCATGATAGGCAGCTCATATGGCATCTAAACAACATAGTACACGAGATAGAGATCAAGATACTGACACAAACCCATAGTCCAGAGGTGGACTACTCCCTCTCCATCCTAGTGGCGGTGTTGATGATGTTGGAGATGGTGGAGATGAAACCGGGGATGGCTCTGACAGGGTTTCCCCCTCATATTCGCAGGTTCAGCTTTAGTTTTGTGGTTTTGGGGTTTCCGCACCGCCTCATCCGAGAACGCCTCAGGGGGTCTATATATAGTGGTTTTTAGGTCAAGCCCTTCAGTTTGAGATCAAAATGGACGACTGTGAAGGCTCTAGGAGGGGAGGGAACGAGACATGGTGGCGCAACCTAGGGTGGGCTCCGCGCCACCTGTGCTTGTTCGGGCCTCGTGGGCTGCCTCTGGCACGTCTTCTTCTTCTCATATTGTGTCTCTGGGAAAATATTGACTCCAGAAAAATCCTCCCTCCGTTTGAGTTCCGTAAGGTCCCTAAAACTTCAAAATACACAAAACAAAGGTTTCTTTTTCTGCGGAGTTGTAAACCAATGAAAGGGGATCAGTGGAAAATACCCATAAATCAATGCGTAACATCTTATAACATGGAAATATGTTGGAATATATAACAATAAACTACAAAGTTCATGTATGCATTGTACATGCATCAGTTGCGAGTGATTGATTACGAGAGCGAGAGGCGAATCGAATTGGACTAGGTGGGAGAGAGGAGTGTGGAGAGTATTTCAACGCACGCGCTGCGTCAACGGTGTCCATAAATGATCGTGGCAAGCTGGCGATGCCATAATTAAGCGACCACGGTCGCAAGAGAGAGGACCACTGGTGAGCGAGGGGAGAGGGTGATGAGAGTGACGATGTGGTCAGCCTTGTCAAATCGAACCAGTTTAATCTTCTGTTTTGACCAAAATAGACTGGTGCAGTGGACCCCACTTGTCACGGGCATTTTAGTCTTTTTTCTTAATTCTTTTAAAAACCCTAAAAATAATAGGGAAACCAAACTAGTCAGAAAAATAAAATAAAAATAATACAAGAAAGATAAAAATGTGAATAATCCAAATATGAAATTTGTTTGACCATTTGAAATAATTTTATTTTAAGAATTTTTAGGGTATTTAAATACCTAAATAAATGATGTCCATATTTCAAATCCAAACTCAAATTCAACTAAAAATCCAAAACCAAACTTGAGTGTTATTCAAACAACACTAAATAAAAAATTATAGATATATGAAAATACTAAAGTCAAATTAAAGAAATCTTGAATGCAAAATCCCAATAAATAATCCTCATATGATTTAAGATATCTTAAAAGCTTAAGAATTTGAATGTTATCATTCCAAGAAAATAATTTCACCACTCCATAGTTATTAACAATAAAAGGAGAAGCCTTTTATCGAAAAAGAAAATACCACTTAGTCAAAAAGCAAGCAGTCGAAAATATTAAAACTTAAACCTTAAAAACATTACTAAAGGGGAAGGGTTCAACACACTAAAATTAGGGTATCTCATACAATGCCGCATAGCATCATTTGGATCTTAAACATTGTCCTTGTTGGACAATGATGCTTTTTCAGAGCCTGAGGTCCTTCGCCAGTTAGAATCTCCGAACTATGGTAACACATATTTGCCAGGCAAGTTCAATCTTGCATACCATTTGAAGTTTTACAAAAACCTTTTCAAAAAACTATCATTGCATTAAAATGAAGCACTATTTTTCTAAATTATAAATTGAGGGTTACCGGCTACAGGGTTGCGTGATCTACTAGGTGGGCAATGAAACCATGGAATATAGAGTGAAACTCTGTCGGTGGAGGTTCCATTGCATTGACACCACCATTAGGGTTAAAATACAACTCCAATCAGCCATTCTCAGCGTTGTATAGATAGCACTGACCACATATCTCGTAGTAGGACAGGAAAGTCAGTTGTACCTTTCTCCTTACATATATCCTCTCTGTTGAGGAATTTGGCAGGGTGGGGCCCCGTAAAGTCCCAATCCGATTCGGGTAATCCACCTAACATCATAAATGCAATTTGTCATTTTGGAGATATTTTTATGCTTTCTCATTTCGTAGCATTTGCGTGGAGCTTTGGGGTGTGTTGAAAAACGATTTTGATGCCCTTGATGAGAAGAACATGTCACCTCAAGAGAAGTTCAACTGCCAACTCAACTTCATTACCACTCACAAGATTCATCAATGTTTGAACCGTGAAGTCCATGATCAAGTTGTCAACATTGAGTCCTCTAAGGAGCTTTAGGATAAGCTCACAACCTTGTTTTAAGTATGAATCCTCCAAGAAAGATATTCAAATGTTCATAGTCAATGATGGAGAGAACCTCAAGAGGGCCTATGTGATGTCTACGGGAGCTTCTATTCTTGTAGACAGTGTTGGGCCTCCAAGAGCAGAGGTTTGTAGAACAGCAGCTAGTTTCCCTTAAGTGGATCACCCAAGGTTTATCGATCTCAGGGAGGAAGAGGTCAAAGATATCCCTCTCAAGCAACCCCGCAACCACAAAGCAAGAAGTCTCTTGTGTCCCCAACACACCTAATACACTTGTCAGATGTATAGGTGCACTAGTTCGGCGAAGAGATAGTGAAATACAAGTGGTATGAATGAATATGAGTGGTAATAGCAATCTGAATAAAATATGGCAGCGAGTAAACATGCAACAAAACAGTAAACAAACGGAGATTCGATGCTTGGAAGCAAGGCCCAGGGATCCCGCTTTCACTAGTGGACACTCTCAACATTGATCGCATAATAAATAACTCTTTCTCATATGTGCTACATACACTCTTTTGTTGGATGATGAACACATTGCGTAGGATTGCACGAACCCTCAATGCCGGAGTTAACAAGCTCCACAATTCAATGTTCATATTTAAATAACCTTAGAGCATAATAGATCATTGCAAAATAAACCAAGAACTAACATAGTGCACACACTGTCCACATTACACTATGAAGGAGGAATAGATCACATCAATACTATCATAATGATAATTAACTCCACAATCTACAAGAGATCATGATCATAACCTATGACAAGAACCACACGGTGCACACACTAGTCACCTTTACACCACGCAGGAGGAATAGACTACTTTAATAACATCACATGAGTAGCACATAAACTAGTAGCGATACAAAGCTCATCATATGGATCTCAATCATGCAAAGCAATTCACGAGATCATTGTATTGGAGTACAAAGAGAGAGATTAACCACATAGCTACAGCGGAGCCCTCAGCCTCGGGGGTGGATTACTCCCTCCTCATCATGGAGACAACGATGGCGGTGAAGATGGCGGTGGAGACGGCGGTGGAGATGGCTCCGTGGGCAATTCCCGCCCCGACAGGTGCCTAACAGCAGAGTTCTGTCCCCCGAATTAGACTTTCGCGATGGCGGCGGCTCTGGATGGTTTTCTCTGTTTTCGTCTTCTTCGTATCGAGGTTTTAGGTCTGGGACCTTTATATAGGCGAAGAGGCGGCGTCAGAAGGTCGAAGGGGCGACGACACCATAATGCGGCGCGGCCAGGGCCTGGGCCGCGCTGGCCTATCATCTGGGCCCCCTGTGGCCCCCCTCTGGCGACTCTCGGGTGTTCTGGATGCTTCCGGGAAAAATAGGAACCTGGGCGTTGATTTCGTCCAATTCCGAGAATATTTCCTTACTAGGATTTCTGAAACCAAAAACAGCAGAAAACAGGAACCGGCCTTTTGGCATCTCGTCAATAGGTTAGTTCCGGAAAACGCATAAATATGACATAAAGTATGTATAAAACATGTAGATATCATCAATAATGTGGCATGGAACATAAGAAATTATCGATACGTCGGAGACGTATCACTATGCAAGGCTCATTCCCTTGAAAGAAAAGATTCATGGTCTTGGGGTGAAATCTTCAAGGATGGCTTCGTCGTGAATGATGAGTTCATCAAGAACAAGTTCAATTCATTTTTCCCCGAGTACCAAGGATTGGCCTTCAATGTCAATTCTTGGATCCACTGCAGAAGATGACCACGAACGATCTTACTAGGTATTTTATGTCCCATGATGGCATGATCACCACTACCATGAAGACCATGGAAGTTGTCCATGCCATGAACAACACAAGCTCTCTTGCTTCGAAGGCCAAGGTTTTTCAAGGAAAGGAAATTGAAGAATAGATGGAAGAAGAGGCCAGACCTCAAAAAGTGATCTTGATGTGGATTTTTATTTCTTTGCAAAGAAGTATGCTAGTTCTCCATGAAGAAAGGTTGAAGATTTTCAAAGGAGAAGATAAGAATTTGCCGCAGTTGCAATGGACCGGGGCACTGCTCCGACAAGTGTCTCTATGAGAAGAGGGAAGACTAGCCCAAGCATGAGAAGGGAGCAAGGGTAAAAATGAAGCCAAAACCTCTCAATGAGAAGAACAATAAAAGAGAAGGAAAGCTCTCATAGGCTACGAGTACACATCCAATGGGAAAAGTGGAGATGAGGAAAGTAAGTGGGCGTGGCTTGTTTGGCTCTTGCCGAATCTAGGTCGCTATTCAGGTATGATTACACCAAGGACTATGCACCCACCACCAAGAATTCTTCCCACAAATGCCCCATGGCAATGGGAGCTAAGGTGATCACTCCCCTTCATTCTCTAGTATCTTGGATGATAATTATGGGGATAAAGTTGTTTTGTTGCTAAATTGCATAAACTGATGTGTTCTCTTCGTGGTGAAGCTCGAGTTCAACTCGACTACTTAATGGATACCATTGTTTCACGCAATGAATCCATTGATGACTTGAATGCCTTTATTGAGGATGGAAAACCGAGATTCAATCTCCTCAAGCAAGAGCTCGTCAAAGAGAAGAACACTAGCTTTATTCTTAAACAACAAATTGAAACTTATGAGCTTGGTAAAGCTAAAGATATGGATACTCCTGATAGATTTCTTCTGATGGCCCAAGAGCTTGATGCTTCAAAGAAGGATCTTGAAGTTGCTCATGCTTCTCTCACTACGGACCTTGAGCACCTTGAGAATTCTAAAAATCTTATCAAGGGTGAGTTCATGAAGCTTCGTGAGAATCATGACCAATTCCAGGACATCATGAAAAAGCTCCAAACACATTAAATGACCATATTTTTATTGAAAATATTGCTTGTGGTTCTAACTCTATGGTTGACCAACAACTCATTGAAAAAATAATAAGTTGAAAGAACAAGTTCAGAAGGAGCATCTCACACCCACCAACAAAGGAAAGGGGCTTGATGATATCCTTGCTCATCAAAAGGTGAGAGCTCCAAAGCAAGGTCTTGGATATAACCCAAGAAATGACAAGAGTTGTGCCACTCCACCCAAGAAGGTAAATATTGTGCAAGAAGGGCACAAAGTCGATGGCAATGCCAAGAAGGATGTTGTGAAGGGGGGTGTATTAGGGCAACCCCAATCACAAGTTTGGATATAGAAGCGAATGTATATGCTAAATAAAACTTAAGGTAGATGAAATGCGGCTAACAACGGGCACTGAGATAGCAGTGCGCTCTAGAACAACTCCACTCTAGTTCTCGGCATCTCATCCCTAACGGCCAAACCTGATCGCCCCAGGCTAGATCTTGTGTTTTTTTACCCAAATCCCAACCTGAAAGCCCAAACTATCCCAACAAAAACATGTCGTCCCCTATTTTATGAAAAAAAAAGAGTATATTTTTATATCATTTTCTTGAAATTCATTTTTGATACAAAATAGGCATAATTTCATTATTTTCGGCTAGAGTGGGCCAAGTTCCGGCCGGGCCTTTTTATGTCGGGCTTTATGAGGCCCGGCCCGGCCCAAGAGTTGCCGCACTCCTAGAGTCCTATCTGCACCACCACCTGTATAACTACAAGAGAAACAGTACACGGACCTAAACGTAAACTAGCCGTGGTGCGTACAAAAGGACACACGGCCAATACAAAAGTGCCGCTACAAAGGGGCCCTTTCTCCCAAAACCGGAGCATATCCCCAGCAAGCAAAACCTCGCATCACCAAAGAGGAAGTGAGCCAGTGCCCCAAGTAACCTTCCCTCCTCCACTCCTCCGCACGCGCCGCCATATGCCCATACCCCATACGCACCAACCCAAAGCCAAGAAGCTCTCTCTTCTCTTCCTTCCCACTCCACAAGCACAAGAAACTCGTGGCGCGAGCGCCGGCCAGCATCGAGAGATCGACCATGTCAGCGTCGCCGGAGTTCTACAAGCCAGCGCCGGTGTTCTCACCGACGCCGTGCAGCTCGCCGCTGCTCCTGCACGGGGCCGCTGCCCCCGGAGCGGGCGTAGGTCAAGAAGGGGCGAGCGCCGCGTTGGAGGAGCAGTGCTGCCGGACGCCGACTGGCGTGGGGAGCGAGCTGAAGCAGGTGGCGGCGACGTGCCCGCCGGCGCCGAGGAAGCCGCGGGCGCCGGTCGCGCCGTGCCGGAAGCGGCTGTTCGAGGTGGAGGTGTTCAGCCTGCGGCTGGATGAGCTGGAGCGCCTCTTCTGGCGCCCGCACGCGCCGCAGCCGCAACCGGCGCCGCAGCCCGAGAAGAAGGTCAAGCGCCGCAGGGTGGCGCCGCCGCTCGCCTCGCCGGAGCCCTCGGCGAGAGCTAGCTAGCTGGCTGGCCCGTCGGTAGCTAGCTGTGTCCAGGCCAAGTGGGTTTGGCTTGCCCGTCGGTGCAGTAACTAGCAGTATAAGATTCAGTACTGCGTTTTTACTGCCGTACTTGTTCTCTATGCTACTACTAGCTGCTGCTAATGTTCCAATTAATCAGTTCAAAATAGTAGTTCGTGCACGGTAGTAGTAGTATTAGTAGTAGTAGAGTAGCTAGATATGGTAGGCATCAGCAGTTCTTGCTTTTTACTGTATGTGATACTAGTATGGTTGGTCAACAGGTAAGGAGTAGTAATAGGTTGAAATTTCCTTCCATAGTGTAATAGTAATAGGTTTAGATTTCATTCCATGGAGTGCAGCCTGTATAAATGTGTAATGAGAAGCTTATCGATGCTGTATCTGCCTATGTACACCAGTGACCAGTCTCTCATTCCCAATACAAGTTACGCGTCTACTTATTTATATTTTTATATATTTATCAATTTATTTATTTGTTTATCGTGTTCTCTTTGTTTTCTCTGAAACTTTCAAGTATGTTGCTATCGTGCTTACGGCAAGCTAGACGAGGAGAAATTTTCTGATTCGTGTAGGAATTTAGCAATTTTCTATGGAACTCTGGCTTCTTCCTTGCACGATGGAGGGCTCTGGTTGGTGTGTCCGTGAGCAGTCTCGGACGCCGGCTTCTTCGTCGTCTTCGTTCGTCGTTGTGGGATGTTCTGACGCCAGTGGGTGATGTTTGGTGACGTTTGATTGCAACATCAGTTCTTAATGGGGTTCTACTCCTTTCAGTGGATACAAAACAATCGGTTTCATCTTTAAAAAGAATCCGACACTCCACTAAGCGGCAGTCTGCAGGCGAGAGGAATCATTCTGCAGTGGCAAGAGTAGTAGCAATGATACGTTGAGGGTACGGTCTTGTAACTTTTACCGAAGTTTCTGCAGCTTTTGACGTCTCTGCAGGCTGGTGTTTTGAGGCGGAATGATTTGGCGACTGGTGCCAATGAATGTGTTGGGGGAAGTTCAGGGACATCGCAGGTGGTCACTGGCAGTTCTGTCCAGGAATAGTCGAAGTCGAGCCGCAGATGCTGCGAGAACTTGGCTCTTCAGGTGGTAAATCTGCTCATGTCGTTGTAGCCTCCCATCATATGACGTCCGCAAATAATTCTCTTCCGGTTTCGTTTTGCCCTACCTGGAACACTATTTTGGGTGATTTCCTCCCCACAACAGCGACCAGCACGACGGCCATGAATTGGCCATATACATGTTCAACTTCTACATGGATGAATTACGGTCTGGATAGGGTTATTACAGCATCCTTTATTGAGATGTTAAGGCTGCAATAAATACAATAATCTGCTGCATCTACTGTATCTGTATGGCGCACTTGTCCGATATTTAAGACATCTGCAGCAAGTTAAGGACATCGTGCACATTCATAACAGATGATGATTTGTATTTATTGAGACGATGCTCCATGTACGGTGTACATACACTACTGTTTCTTTGCTTCCGGTTACTACCCCAACTAAATTATGATACAAGGTTTTCTCTTAAATATACACCAAAGAAGGATACCGGTGTTAGCATCAAAATGGCAGGAGGGTCAAGGAATTGACAAAATCAATGAGAAACACAGCTCTATATGCAGCTGGAGCAAACAAAAATGAAACAGTTACAGACCGCCTTCGCCTAGGGTCCTGCCTCAATCCTCTCGATGGTTTCTATCCTCGTTTTCCTTTTCCATCCTTTCATGGTAGCAACCAGGTTGACCAACCCAATAACCTGAGTCTTGCTGTACTCCTGCAGAGTTATACAATGACAGACAATGTAAATAGTTCACATTTTCAAATAAAAGATTAGCACTAGTAAGATCAGTTGCACTCTTACTGGATGAGACCGTGCCCAGTGAACATACTCCGTCTCCGGCAGATAATAAGCCTGTTTGATTGGCAGAAGAACCGTTAACAGCAATGACGTTTGTCCATAACCCCTTATTGATGGGATATGGAACACATAAAGTTAAATGTGGTCATTGTCGGATGTATTCTTCAGGCAAATGAAGTGATGTCATTAAATTACTGGTATGTCCATGAGGATTCGACTACATACCTTTACGAAAGTATCCACAGTTTGCAGCTTTGGCCTAACATTTGATGATACAATGTGTTGCAGCCCATTAATTAGTACCTGAAAGAACAGCAAAACTGTTACTACTAAATTTACTTCCATGCCTACATTTCACGAAGGACCACTGCATAAGATTACAACCTGAAGGTCAAGTGACATCAATGCACGTCCTTCGTCAGTGCACCTTTTCACTCTGGAGAGTCCTTCAACTAAAACTTCTGCAAGGCTCTCTATGCCATACTCCAGCAAGAGCTGTTGGAGCTGAGAACATAAGAATTTTAATTGCCTTTAATGTCGGAACATCATGAAAAAAAAGTGAGGAACAAAGAAGATTCTCGCATTCTACAGAATTCCAAAACTAATTAACACCCAAATAATAAACAAAGTCCAATCAGACCAAAGAAGAAATTATTCATTTAATTTGCTCAAACTAACCTCCTTAGAGATTCCTCCATGGTCCAATCTTGTTTTGTAATGTTTGAACTCGCCCAATAATAAATCAACGTACCTGGAGAAAAGAGGCCCAAAAAATTACGAGTCTTCCAGAGCATCAGTGTATTCATCTTCATAGTACAAGGAACTCAATCGGATTTGATTAACACGTGATTGCAACAGTAAAAAGTGTAGTTGTATCTGCACCAGGTAATTTAGCAAGAGAAAGGAAGGAGTAGCATATTGCCACAGAACTCCACCAACATTGCGTGTAAATCAATGGATTTAAGATATGTGGATGGATAAAGGAAAACAACCACAAATGACGTGTACTATTTCAGAATGTGATATCTATATGAGCAGGAGTATATGATGGAGCAAGGTTAAAAAAGATGGTAGGTGTTAATTAAGCGTTTTGCCATCACCTAGCACTTTGTTAGCTTAGGCGCGCATGTGCGTTCTGTATGGACAGAGCGCGTTCTGTATGGACAGAGCAGCTGGGCGGGCGCCTAGGTAGCTTAGAGCATCTCCACCGGCGCCCCCGATAGCGGCCCCGATAGCTTTTTGGGGGCCAGGAGCGAAAATGGGCTCGCACCGGCGCGCCCCATACGGCGCCGGCCAATTTTGGAGCCCAATAGAATCGCCGACGCCTCGCGAGGCTGAATTTTTTGGGCGTGGGAGCCGCCTGTCAGCCACACATCCCAAAAGTCGATGCCAGCGGGGAGTGGCGGGGCCGACGCGTCAGCGGCTCATTCAATTTTAACCTAACCGTCGCCACGGGAGTTAATTGGGGCGCAGCGGCGGTGCAGTTTCCGCAGACGCACAGCGACCCGTCCCGTCGCGCGCGCCTTGCTCTTCGTGCCGCCGTTAATGAGCGTCACCGCTCCCCCGCTCCCCCGCCTCCCTCCCGCAGAGGTGCACGCACTCCATCGCCTGCGACACCGTCGTCTTCATCGTCGGAGATGGACGAGGAGGGGCCCGTGCTGTTCGAGTTCGTCCTCGTCCTCAAGGGCGGCCCACGCGGCATCCAGAGGCTGCCGGACACCTTCGCCGCTTCGCCGACTTCGTCGCCGGCGACGACCGCCCGGGCATGCTGCATCTGCGGGAGGATTCATGCGGTTACTACCGGTGGATCGTGGACGTGATCTACGACGCGCGCGGTAAGATGTACCTCCACATCGGCTCGGAGAAGTTTGCGCGCCACCACAGCCTCCAAGCCGGCTTTGTGCTCGTGTTCTCCTACTTCGGTGTGTTCTCCTACTTCGGTGACAGGGACATGAGCGTCAAGGTGTTCGACGACACGCGTTGCCGCCGGAACTACCACGTCGACAGCGCCGAGGAGGACGACGAATGACGAGTGTTGTTTCTTCGCAGCCAATATCTGCTCGCATGTTTTTGGATGTTCTTCCTCGAAAAAACCAACAGGGGCGCACCCTCACCAGCTGGATTTGGGTGCCTGGGTGTGCCCTCGAGTGTTCTTTCTTGGCAGCGAACACACGAAACCTGCCATGACCGGCCTAGTTAGGTTTAATTTTTTTGCAATGTTTTATATTTGTGTCAACCATGGTTCAAACTATGTATTAGTTTGTGGAAAACCAAGTTCCAAACTATGTCTTCATGTAAACCACGTTCCCAATTATGTATTAGTTTGTGGAATAAAATGTTTCTTATGATTTTAATTCAAAACATCTATCGGGGCCGCCGTTTTGGGGGCGCCGGTGTGGGAACAGCTCCCCCAAATAGAGGATGCAGTGCCGGCGCCCCCCCAAACGGAGGTGCCGGCTCCCCTGCCGGCGCCTATTTGGGGGCTACCGGTGGAGATGCTCTTAGGCATGCGC
>NC_061511.1:162450633-162498489 GCF_022539505.1 Lolium rigidum | reverse complement strand
CCCGGGTACTATATTAGGCAGGCCCATTTGGGATGCCTATGTCAGTAAGAGACATCATAGAACGAACCATATCTAAGAGAGTTCGATTACGACGTTCGGACACACCGTTTCGTTGTGGTGTTCCCGACGGTGTCAATTGTGAAAGTATTCCGCATTTCTTTAAATGCATGCCAAACTCATAACTCGGATATTCACCTCCACGATCGGATCGTAGAAATTTGATCTTCTTGTTACGTTGATTTTCTACTTCACTTTGGAATTCCTTAAACTTCTCGAAAGTTTCGGATTTATGTTTCATGAAATAGATATACCCATATCTACTCGGATCATCTGTGAAGGTTAGAACATAACGATAACCACCGCGCGATGCTACACTCATTGGTCCGCACACATCGGTATGTATGATTTCCAATAAGTCGGTAGCTCGCTCCATCATACCGAGAAAATGGAGTCTTAGTCATTTTTCCCATTAGACATGCTTCGCATCTATCAAGTGACTCAAAGTCAAGTGATTCAAGTAATCCATCAGTATGGAGTTTCTTCATGCGTTTCACTCCAATATGACCAAGACGACAGTGCCACATATAAGAAGAATTATCATTCAATTTAATTCGCTTAGCATCAATGTTATGTATATGTGTATCACTACTATCGAGATCTAATAGAAATAAGCCATTCTTTTGTGGTGCTCGACCATAAAAGATATTATTCATAAAAATAGAACAACCATTATTCTCGAGACTTGAATGAATAACCGTCTTGCATTAAACAAGATCCGGATATAATGTTCATGCTTAACGCAGGTACATAATAACAATTATTTAGGCTTAAAACTAATCCCGAAGGTAGATGTAGAGGAAGTGTGCCGACTGCGATCACATTGACCTTGGATCCGTTTCCAACGCGCATCGTCACTTCATCCTTCGGTAGTTGTCGTTTATTCTTTAGTTCCTGTTTCGAGTTACAAATATGAGCAACCGAACCGGTATCAAATACCCAGGTACTAGAACGAGAACTAGTGAGATAAACATCTATAATATGTATATCGAGATATACCTTCTTTCTTCTTCTTGACAAGGCCGCTCTTCGGATCCGCTAAATACTTGGAGCAATTACGCTTCCGGTGTCCCTTCTCTTTGCGATAATAGCACTCGAGCATCAGGCTTAGGGCCGTTCTTAGGTTTCATAGGAGGCGTGGCAGCTTTCTTGCCACCCTTCTTGAATTTTCCCTTAGACTTGCCCTGTTTCTTAAAACTGGTGGTCTTGTTGACCATCAACACTTGGTGCTCTTTCTTGATCTCAATCTCAGCAGCTTTTAGCATGCCAAAGAGTTCAGGTAACTCCTTGTTCATGTTCTGCATATTGTAGTTCATCACAAAGTTCTTGTAACTTGGTGGCGGTGATTGAAGGACACGATTAATCCCCGATCCGTTAGGAATCACTATTCCCAAGTCACCGAGTTTCTTCGCATGCCCGGTCATGGCGAGCATGTGCTCACTAATGGAGCTGCCTTCTTCCATCATACAGTCGAAGAAATGTTTCGATGCTTCATAGCATTCCACGGCCGCATGAGTCTCAAAAATAGCTTTCAGCTCATTCATCAACTCATGAGGATCGTGGTGCTCAAAACGTTTTTGAAGATCGGATTCCGGATCGCACGGGATGGCACACTGAACTTGAGAGTACCGAGTTTTCCGAGTCTCGTAAACAACTTTTACTTCATCGGTTTCAGTTTACGCAGGAGGGTCACCTAGCGGTGCATCAAGCACATATTGCAGATTTCCGCCGGAGAGGAAGATCCTCACATGACGGAACCGATCGGTGAAGTTGCTACCGTTGCTCTTAAGCTTTTCTTTCTCTAGGAACTGGTTAAAATTGATTGGGGACGCCATCTCTACAACATATATTTGCAATAGTTTAGACTAAGTTTATGACAAAATGAGTTCAAATTTTAATTCAACATAATTAAAAATCTAGGTGAACTCCCACTCAAAACAATATCCCTCGCATTGTCTTAGTGATCACACGAACCAAATCCACCGCACCTAAACCCGATCATCACGAGAAAAGGTGTGATTTCAATGGCGAACACTCAAAGTGTTCATCATATCAATTATATGATTCATGCTCTACCTTTCGGTATCATGTGTTCCGAGACCATGTCTGTACATGCTAGGCTCGTCAAGGCCACCTTAGTATCCGCATGTGCAAAACTGTCTTGCACCCGTTGTATGTACTTATCGAATCTATCACACCCGATCATCACGAGATGCTTTGAAACGATAAGACTTGATAACGGTGCTACTAAGGATGAACACTTTATTATCTTGAGATTTTAGTGAGGGATCATCTTATAATGCTACCGTCGCGATCTAAGCAAAATAAGATGCATAAAAGGATTAACATCACATGCGGTTCATATGTGATATGATATGGCCCTTTTGTCTTTGCGCCTTTGATCTTCATCTCCAAAGCACGGACATGATCTCCATCATCTTTGGGCATGATCTCCATCATCGTCGGCGTAGCGTCAAGGTCAATGGCGCCGTCTTCATGATTGTCCTCCATGTAGCAACTATTACAACTACTTTGAAATACTACTCAACATGAAATTTAAAGACAACCATAAGGCTCCTGCCGGTTGCCACAATACAATAATGATCATCTCATACATATTCATCATCATATTATGGCCATATCACATCACCAAACCCTGCAAAAACAAGTTAGACGCTCTCTAATTTGGTTTGCATATTTTACGTGGTTTAGGGTTTTCGATATAGATCTAATCTACCTACGAACATGAACCACAACGTTGATACTAATGTTGTCAATAGAAGAGTAAATTGAATCTTTACTATAGTAGGAGAGACGAGACACCCGCAAAGCCTCTTATGCAATACAAGTTGCATGTCGAACGAGGAACAAGTCTCATGAACGCGGTCATGTAAAGTTAGTCCGAGCCGCTTCATCCCACTATGCCATAAAGATGCAAAGTACTCAATTAAAGATAACAAGAGCATCAATGCCCACAAAACCATTGTGTTCTACTCGTGCAACCATCTATGCATAGACACGGCTGCGATACCATTTGTAGGATAACGTTGCATAGAAAACAAAAAATTTCCTACCGCGAACACGCAATCCAAGCCAAGATGCAATCTAGAAGACGGTAGCAACGAGGGGATATCGAGTCTCACCCTTGAAGAGATTCCAAAGCCTACAAGATGAGGCTCTTGTTGCTGCGGTAGACGTTCACTTGCCGCTTGCAAAAGCGCGTAGAAGATCTTGATCACGATCGGTTCCGGCGCCACGAACGGGCAGCACCTCCGTACTCGGTCACACGTTCGGTTGTTGATGAAGAAGACGTCCACCTCCGTTCCAGCGGGCAGCGGAAGTAGTAGCTCCTCTTGAATCCGACGAGCACGACGGCGTGGTGTCGGTGGCGGTGGAGAACTCCGGCGGAGCTTCGCTAAAGCACGCGGGAGCTATGGAGGAGAGGGGGGCGGCTAGGGTTTGGGAGGGGGTGGCCGGCCACTCAAGGGGGGCAGCCAGGTTGTGGTCTTAGGGTGGCCGGCCCCCTCCCTTGGCCCCTCATTCTATAGGTGGATCCCCAAGAGTTGGTCTCCAAGTCTTCGAATAAGACCCGATCCAAAACCTTCCAAAAAGAGGGGAAACCTAGCCAAGCTAGGACTCCCACCAAAGGTGGGAGTTCCACCTCCCATATGGGGGGGGGTGGCCGGCCCCTAAGGGGAGTCCACTTGGGACTCCTCCCCCACTAGGGTTGGCCGGCCATGGAGGTGGAGTCCCATGTGGACTCCACCTTCCTTGGTGGTTTCTTTCGGACTTTTCTAGAACCTTCCATAGAACCTTCCGCGACATTTTAATTCACATAAAATGACATTGTCGTCGTGGTGAACGAGCAGATGCCATAGGATGGCTTAAGTTGGGGCCGAATGGACGTATGAGGATTCGGGGGAGGGTTTGCGATTAGATGGGAAGAACTTCCGGATGCTTTCCTCAAGAACACAACCAAAGGCCGGTATGCAAGAAGAGAGACAAGAGGAAGAACTCTTTACTAGATCGCTAGCTTCATTGATCTCAACATGGTTACAAGTTTCTCAGTACACTGATCTCTCTATGGTCTCGCTACGTGCCCGTGAAGAAGGGCTGCCCCCTCTCCTTATGTAGGGGAGAGGGTGGCTTACACTGGAAGAAACCCTAATGGCATCTTTGACTAGACAAACTACTTTACAAAGCTACTTTAATCATAGATGACACCGGAGTCCTCTTTAATCAGGGCGCCGACGTCCTCCGGCTTCTTTGACCGTCACCCTTCTCTTTATCGTCGACCCTTCGTCAAAAGTTACTTTGCTTAGCTCATCTTTGTCTTCTAGCTCTGGAGAGAATCTTTGACCGAGTCCTGCCGACAGGCTCTCCTTTCCGGTATCTTCTTTACCGGGTTCCGGTATACCCCTCTTGGGGATACCGGCTTAGCTCCACTTAGCTAAACTCTTAACCTCAGGTTCCGGTATAAACATTAAACCGGTATCCTGATGGCACTTGCCATCCGGTTTGGCATGCCTTTGGCATACCGGGGGTCATCCCCCCAACAGACATCCTATATATGAATCTTATTCTCCGGACCATTCCGGAACTCCTCGTGATGTCCGGGATCTCATCCGGGACTCCGAACAAATATTCGAACTCCATTCCATATTCAAATACTACCATTTCAACATCCAACTTTAAGTGTGTCACCCTACGGTTCGTGAACTATGCGGACATGATTGAGTACTCACTCCGACCAATAACCAATAGCGGGATCTGGAGATCCATAATGGCTCCCACATATTCAACGATGACTTTAGTGATCGAATGAACCATTCACATACAATACCAATTCCCTTTGTCTCGCGATATTTTACTTGTCCGAGGTTTGATCTTCGGTATCACTCTATACCTTGTTCAACCTCGTCTCCCGACAAGTACTCTTTACTCGTACCGTGGTATGTGGTCTCTTATGAACTTATTCATATGCTTGCAAGACATTAGACGACATTCCACCGAGAGGGCCCAGAGTATATCTATCCGTCATCGGGATGGACAAATCCCACTTGTTGATCCATATGCCTCAACTCATACTTTCCGGATACTTAATCCCACCTTTATAACCACCCATTTACGCGAGTGGCGTTTGGTGTAATCAAAGTACCTTTCCGGTATAAGTGATTTACATGATCTCATGGTCATAAGGACTAGGTAACTATGTATCGAAAGCTTATAGCAAATAACTTAATGACGAGATCTTATGCTACGCTTAATATGGGTGTATCCATTACATCATTCATACAATGATATAACCTTGTTATTAATAACATCCAATGTTCATGATTATGAAACTAATCATCCATTAATCAACAAGCTAGTTAAGAGGCATACTAGGGACTCTTTGTTGTTTACATATCACACATGTATCAATGTTTCGGTTAATACAATTATAGCATGGTATATAAACATTTATCATAAACATAAAGATATATAATAACCACTTTTATTATTGCCTTTTGGGCATATCTCCAACAGGGGGCACCGCAGCACCAGAGCCGCCGCCACCCTTCACCATCCGCGCCAGGCCGCCGCCGTATGCGTCGAGGAGGGGAGAGCCCGTCCGCCGTCCCCCACGACGGCGGGGAAAGCCCCCCGCCGCCGCCACGCCCCTTGGGTCTTTGCCCCGGCGGCGCTACCGGCGGCGGCGGCGGTTAGGGTTGGGGGAGGGGGTTGGGAGAGGAGGAGGGCGGCGGTTAGTACTACTACTGTAGTTAAAATTCCAATGGAAGCGATTTAAGCCAAACTTATAAAGTCAGAACTTCATCAATTAATTAAAAACACAAGGTTGCCAGTTGGCACTGACCAATAGATCAGATTACTGGGGTCAACCTGTGAAACTATCTTTTGACATAGCCAAACAAAAAATTGGGTATTACACACATTTACCGGTCTTTCCGAAACACATCGCTTGAACATGTCTTTGCTCAGTACCATTAAAATTTTACGATGCATTTGCCGATACACACTATATGCCAAAAATAGAAACATTTACTTTTATTTCGTGAAATCAAATCACCAGATTAACCTTTGGCAAATGTTCCTGAATCAAACCGGTTTTCTCATGTATCGTATACAGCCATATGGGGACGAATCCTGCATCTATGAACGATACACCTTAGCGGCTAGCTCTGTACTCCATGGCTTGATCTCGCATGCCGTCGCTGTTCCACTTCTCTCCACCAGCGAGCCCACCTCCCTCTTCCCCATCGTCGCCTCTCTCCCTACGTTCACCTTCCCCTTCACCTTCCCCTTCACCTTCAGCATCCTCCATGAAAGTATCACCGAAATGAGCAAGATAGCTTTCATCGATGAAATCATCCCCTTCTTCATCTTCTTCCATTATAACCCCTCTTTCTCCATGCTTGGTCCAACAATTATAGCTTGGCATGAAACCGTGCCGAAGCAGGTGCATGTGAACATCTCTTGAGGAAGAGTAACCCTTCGATTCTTACGGTTAACACATGGACGAGATAACAAAACCCCCCTGCTTGTTCGCATTAGCCACTACGAGGAAATCTTTCAAACTCGTACTGAACTCGCCGGAGAGTCGGTTACCGTACATCCATTGCCGATTCATCTGCATTATTATAATATAAAATATATAATTAACCATCATGCATTTGTTAAACTAACTAGCTACAAACAATATAAATTAAACAATGAACTACACACACATGCATATTTTATCAATGACACATCAAAGGTTCAAGTTGCTAACCGCGATCGAGGAGGAAAAAATAAATGAGAAAGCTCAAGTGTGGCTCCAACACTTCATATCATGTTTGTTTCATGCTCTTGGGGCATTTCATCAAACACCTTATGTGCATAAGAGGAACCAAAAGCAAACCTAACACTCACTTGTGAAGTTTGTGAAGAGAATGGCTCCAAATGGCTAAGTGTTGGCTGCTGGATGGGTATATATAGGGGAGGGGCTTTAGTCCCGGTTGGCCTGGCCAACCGCGACTAAAGGCCTTCGGGCACCAGCTGGCCACCGTGCGCCCTGGGCCCAGGCCTTTGGTCGCGGTTCGCCACACGAACCGCGACTAAAGACCCCATTAGTCGCGGTTCCTTTACCTTCGCGACTTATGGGGCTTTCCGGAAGCCTGTTTTTCTACCAGTGCAGTCTCGCGTTCGCACCTACGGCGAGCCGCAGGGAGGCAAAGGTGTTATGCCACTCGGGAGGAGTCTGGGCCCTTTGCCGACGGTATGGGTCAATCTTACTGGCTCCTCAGCTACACTCATCGGCACCCTCCCGCTGGACCATGAGCTGCCCGTGATGACCTACATGGCCTGGGCGCATGAAGTGTTTGTGCCGGATCCCTCCAATTAGATGTGAACTACAACTACCGTATTAGGGCAAAAAAGGTCAAAATTGATACGTACATAAAATACCTGTTCAAATTCAAAACCGAACCTAGTATGGTTATTCTAAGAAAAACATCAAACTTTCCATTTTGGTCATTACGGTGTGTACTGGCAAATGTGTCATCAAATTTTAATGGTACTAAGCAAAGACATATTCTAGCAGTGTATTTTGGTAAAGACCACAAAATTACGATGTTATGTGACAAATTTTCCCAAAACATAGTGGGGAGTTATTTTTCTAAAGCTGAGTTTCCTCACTGTATATATTTTTATTTATTTTGTGTTAAAAGAAGTATGGCATACAAAGAGTAGTGCTGGAGGGAAGCACCACAGGAAAAGCAAAAAACTAATATAAGGTAAGGAATGTAAAGATTGCATAAAGCTTACTACCCAGGCCGTAAGCTCCATATAAGATTTTCGCTTGGCCTTGTGAACCAAAAGGGCATTTCCTCCTTAAACCTGAGCCTGCAGCAATATAAGCATGGATCGATCCCTTTGAAGATGAAGTCATTCCTAGTTGTCAAAATTGACCAGGAAATTAGCATAATAATCTGCATGAAGAAAGGCTGATGTATGCGCAATTTCAGACTCTGAATCATGTCGTGAGCAAAACCATCTCCGGTCATAACTGTTGGAGCCCATCCATGACAAAGATATTGCCAGCAGCACTGCAAAAGGACAAGAAAAGAACAGATGGTCTCTTGTTTCTAGTGATGATTGATTACACATTATGCAAGTGTAGTCAGCCAGAAAAAAATTCTTCCTTTGCAACATAGCTCATGTGTTCAATTTGTTGTGGAGTAAGAGCCAGAAACAAACTCTGTGTTCAATAGGTTGTGGAGTAAGAGCCAGAAAAAAACTCTGTGTTTATCATGGCAGCAACTTTTCCATAGCCATGAGATGGCATGCAAAACAGTCTCTTGTTGCATCAAAGTTTTGTATGTGGAAGAAACCTTATATCCAGGAGCAGTATTTGAGATTGTCCATTTATCTTTTTCATCCGATAGATGCATGCCCTGTATGAGAGTGAAGAACTGATGATATTCACTCGTAGCTTCTACTGCTAGTGGCAAATGGAAGAAGGAGGTTGTATCCACTGTTGTAAGGAATAATGGGGAGTTATGTTTTCCTCATTATACCATATCACTGAATGTTGATATAACTTTTAGGACACAATACACCGGGGTGTGGTGAAACATATATGTTTCAATACGTACATGAACAATGTAAATCATGACCCACCACCACACCTGCAAATCCAGAAATTTTGTAAACGTAGGGTCTTTCTTTTTCTAACTTAGGAAGATCTCCTATGAATTAAGAGACAGTTGTTTTCTCATTGTACCATTATGTAGCAAGGTGCAACCAAAGAGTTTGTAGCACCAAAACTCTTATCCCACTTCATCACAAGAGGGCAAGAGAAGTACTGTTTTTTTCTTTCTCCTAAGGCCTTTCACAACATGGTTTTTTCGACGTTGTATTCTAGATACTTTGCTTACGTGGCAATATATTTAATTGGGAAAGGGATTGTTGTTTTTAGTACTAGCCAGCAGGATGCACCTATTGCACAATTTCATAGAAAAAAAGGTTTCTAAGCCGGTCATAAAATGTAGATATAACTCTTAAAAGACAATGCATTTGGGGTATTGTCTCTTGAAACAAGTACAATAAAATCTAGTCAGCAGACTATAATGATTTAAATATATTTGTCCTTAGTTGGATGAGAGAGAATATGATTGAGAAAGTACGTTGACTCTAGCATGTGCTTCTAGATAATTAGTGAGAGTGTGAAGTGGGTCATGCTATTAGCTATACTACTATTGAACATGCTTTCAAGATACACCTATACCAAGGTTAACCTGCTAAAATATTTTTGCGTTGTGAAAAGCCTTAGTGAAATGATGTTACCTATTTGTGATAAGGGAAGCTACATGAAATGAGGACCACACACCAATAGAAAGCTATATTAGGTAATTCTCACTTCCTAGAGATTTTATAGGTTTTTAAACATATTCAAAAAGAAAAGGTGCAACTCCAACTTAGTGAAATGCGCGCTTCGTAAAAGGAAAATCTCATATATTTGGAAGTTGAAGCTTTTGAGAAATCGATTCTGGCTTAAGAAAAATGAATTTTCTATGTCTCAAGAGAATTTGTAAAGTCCGAGACACCTAGAAAAAAAATCCCTACACTGTGTTTGGTTGCATAGAATTGCCATGCAATTGAATTGTAAAAAATTCTAAATCCAAGGTGGAAATGATTTGGCTTCTAATTCGATTCTATTGTTTGGATGTGTTTGGAACTGCTGTTGAAATTAAATGGTGTTCCTATTTCCAAATCCTGTTTGGATTGCGGCAACCGTGGAAATGAATTGGCTGGGGTGGAGAGGCCGCCGGTAGCCAGGGTCTGCCGGAGAGAAGGGAGACGGGGAGCTGCGCCACCGTTGTTTCCCCCCATGCATGTCGCCGTTTTCCCCCACCACCACCGTTGTCACCCTTCGAACCTAGTAGAAACTAGGGTTAGGGAGAGCACACAGAGGGGCCGATGGAGTTGCGGAGCTCGGAGGAGGATGGGGATGGGCGGCGAGGAGGACGGGGAAGTGGAGAGGAAGACGAGGCAAGGACAAGGCGCGGAGCTCGGAGGACGACGGGGATGTGGAGGTCGGGGGATAGCAAGCGCGCAAATGGGGCACGGCTGCGGGGAACCTGGCGGTGGGGCCACACAGTAGTGGAGGAACAGCGACGACGCAGCTCTGGACGGGAGGGAGGTGGGGAGGGTGACAGGAGGGAGGCGGGAAGGGAGAAGGCGAAGCAGTACGCTCGTTTCCGAGCGTTTCCGAGGAAGGCAGCTCGGAATGCTTGGCCGGCTCTTTGCACTAGACGATTCGGAGCGCGGAATTGGCCCAAATTCCAATTCCAGGACCAACTATATGCAACTAAACACGGTATAAGAGAATCTCAATTGACCGACACGTAGATAAACCCTAATAAAAATCTCAGCCAAAAAGCTTAGATTAACAATACTCGTGGCAGCGATCATTCGAGTCTCAGCCTTTTTTAACAAAAAAGGACGTAGCAAAGGGGAAATGCACTTTGGCTCATAGGAGCATATGCTCTCATTATGTGAATCCACATTTTAAAGTGTCAAAAAAATTTAAACTAAATTTTTACATGTACATCTAGACATTTTATGTTGGTACACAAGTTTTCAAAAAAAACTAAAAATAATTGTGGCTCCTGTAAAAAAGACAAGTTTTGATGCTATAACACGACTACGTACAGGATATTTTTTTGTCTTTTTTGTACACGCCATATAAAATGTTGTTTCTCCATGAAAATTTGTGCACTAACATAGAATGTCAAGATGTACACCAACAAATTTATATCAGAATTTTTTAACATTTTTAAAATTGTTTTTTAATTATTTTATATAATGAGAGTATTTGCTCCTATGAGCCAAATTGCCACCTCCCAAAGCAAAGCTTGTACTCTCTCCGTTCCATAATTTAAACTACACAATCAAGGAATAAAATATGGAAACGAAGGGGGTACTATTGTTCCTCGGAAAATGATAGGATGGAGGTTGAGACAAGGACACAGATTTGACCTTGGGAGCGGCATGGGCTTGAGTAGTATCCGTAGTGGGCGGCGCTGTAGATGGGTACATACACCTGTAAAAAAAAATAGATGGGTACATACATGGCCGGCCCCAGCCCACGTCTTGGACAGAGGGTGCATGACGCGATACGGGCTCTGCGCCAGCCCCGTATCACAAGGCCGGCCACCGTCTGGTCCCATTTCATTTCCCCCCAATCTTTGACGCCCGCCTCAGCTTGTGTGTGTGACCAGGTCGAACAGAATACATACAAGAGCCAATACTCCAACACGATCGAGGTCGAGGAGCAGCCAATCATCCCGACAGCAAAAGGTGAGGCGACGGCGAAAGCCGTGCGATCCGTCGACGCCTCCTCAGAAAAATGCTCCTCGGAAAAGACTGGACGGGGATCGATCGAGAGAAAACCTGACGGGGCCGCCGCCGCCGCTGGTCGCGTGGCATGGCGCCGTCGTGGTCCGAGATCGGATGCTGCTCCTAGGCGAGGCGTGCGCTCGTGTATGCCGCGGCTCGCGACACTTCGATTGATTGGCCGGCCGGCTGGACCACGCTGGCGCTGCCCCCTGGTGCCTGGGCGGCGCAGAAACCTATGCGGCGTATCCGCGTCGAGCTGCCTCTTCTTCCCATCACACGTGCGCCCATCTTCTTCGTTTTCAAACTTAGCCTTGTGAGCATTAACTGCCGGTGCGAGCGCTGCATTTGCCTGCGGCCTGCCCTAAATCTGAATTACTACCCGTTTCACACGGCTTAGGTTCAAGTTACCTCTGCACATTCGAACATGGCGCACGTACGTACTCACTGCGTACACTGTCTCGCACAAAAGTTGTCTACCCAGAGCTTATATCTGGAGAGCCTGGGGGGATAAAATGGAGGCGTTAAAAATACAGAAGTAGGGGTACTACCTAGGGGAAAAGAGCACTGGTTAATCCCGGGCGATAAGTACCCGGCCGGCGGGCCGCGTTCATATGTGGCCAATCACTGCGGTTCCCTGGCAACTCGTACGGCCGTCGGCCACACGTCAAACTACTTTTTTTTTGTGAAGAGCGACACGATAAACTTATCAATAGGGAACGAAATGAAAAAGAGAAAAGAGCAAAGGAAACAAACAAAAGCTCACGGACAGTAACTACGGGCATAGGATGGCAATAAGTACCCATGACACGTATACCCGCCGGTAAAAGTTCAATAAAAATATGGGTACAAGATAAAATATTACCTATGGGTTTGTAATTGGAGAAATATCATATCCATCATGTAGAGTGGGTACGGGTATGAAATCGTAGAACTCATACCCACATACTCATTTACCCATCTAAATTTGACAGTGGACCACCGTAATATTTTAAACTATCTTAATTTTCCCTCTAATCATGCCTTCATGTTGTTAGCCCGAACCTCACGCTTTTTGGTTTCACAATGGCTAGTAGGTTAGTGAGGATTAGATCCCTAATTAGGGTCCCCTCACCTCATGTTATTTTTTTATCAGTTTGATGCAATGTTCAAGAAATTGTGAATCGCTAACTTATCGGTCAGCCTTAAAATGGAGATTAATCGCTTATCGGACGATTAATCGATTTTATCGGTCGGCCATTTATCGGCTTAATTTTTTGTAAATTCTAATTTTCAGCACTAAATTTTATATAATATGCTATGCATAGATAATATTGAAGCAATGAACAGAAGTTTTACCTTGATTTCTTGCGTTTGAATCAATAAAAATGAAAATTTTGAGCTAATGTATAGTTTTACAAGACAATAGAACAAAAATAAGCACTGCCCAGACCGAATTTCAGCGAAATTTCATTGAAAATCGGCCAAAATATCGGTCATCGGACTGAAAATCGGCCAAAATATTGGTGTAGCGATAAATTAGCCGAGATGCTAAAATCTTATCGGTTACCACCCGATTCACGATAAATCGGCCGATAAATCGGTATCTCGGCCGATTTTTTGAACAGTGGTTTGATGTGTTGTAAGTGCGGGTATTTTTTATCCACGGGTACACATTTACCCTGCCGGGTGATGGGTATGAGATAACCTTATACCTATCGACGGGTATGGGTACAGATGATAAGTAAGATTGAAGGTGACGGGTACGGGTATGAGATAGCTCTACTCGTATCCATACCCTGCGGGTGCCATCCCTATACGGGCGTTGCCACACCGGATCGAACAACGGAAGGATTTACCATATCCACTGTTCCAGAGTCAACAATCGCTAAATCTTAGGACATCCTTTGATTCATAGGATTTGTAAAGGAATTGTGTAGGATTTAGATCATATGGAAATTTTTCTATGCAAGTTTGATTCATGGGAACACATCCTATACAACTAATCATATAGGAATCTTGTAGTGTAAATTTTATAGGAAAAAAGCATTAGATCATACATCATAGAAAAATTCCTTTGCTACAATCAAACACACCCCATCTTCCCATAGGATTCACACAGGCATGACATCTAAATCCTATGATTTTTATATTCATATGTTTTTCATATCCTATGAATCAAAGGTCATATTTGTATTCCTATGCCGCCATTTTCGCCAACCTACGTTGGTAAAAAGGTTTGTTAGATTTGTTTTTTTTTTAGTGCTAACAAAGCTTCATTCAAAAGACATCGGATGTTCGATTACAATCTAAAACCACAGCCTTAGTAACACTATCTGGGAACACACCATTCCAGATACCACCGACACCTACAAGCCGCACATAGGCAGCACACTCATGAGAAGCATTATTATTTGCTCTCTTAACAAACACACACTTCCAGTTCGATAGTAAATTACCAGACTTAAAAAATCAGAATAGGGGTTCCTTAAGTACGATAAGTTTTGCATTCCCCGCTGTGTAGCTTGCACAATAGGGAGGCAATCAGATTTAAAAATAATGGGGCTTCCATTGTATTGTGTTGCTACTCCTGCTCCATGAACAAGGGCCATTGCTTCCGCCTCCTCGGCACATTCAATTGGTAAAAAGGTTAGTCAGATTTGTTTAAATTTAGATGTATCTATACACTGAATAGTATCTACATACATTCAATTTTAAAATATCTACGACATACTTTTATTGATAGAGGTAGTATTGTAAAATATATATGATTAAAAAGTTCACATGTTATACTTTCTAAAATATTTTTTTGTTGTACGATTTATATTAAACTAGTGAAATTAATAACCGATGGATGCGTGCAAGACTTACCACAGGTAAGAAAAAAAAATCCTATAGCAGGATTCGTACCGATGGTGCACCAAATTACTGAGTGTTATTTACCGTTGATGTACCACTTCTTCGGTGTGCCAGCGGTACCATGGAATAGCTCACTCACTCATGAGTTAGTTATTCATGTATATATTTTCTGACAAAACATAAGGACAATTTGCGAGTCACAAATTTACCACACTGATCTTTATTGTTTCTTCTTGCTACATAATTTTATTACTAACTACAACACATCCTGCAATAGTTGTGACACATTTTTATTCAACACTCTTTCTTGCAGAAACAAAGTAGACTAAGTTTTCTTCTTCTTACAGCAATGTCACACACCCCTTCTTTAAAGCCCTCCTTATGGCAGGCCTCGCCACATTCCTTCTCAACACATGCTGAAGTGGTATATTTCGAACTGAGCTCTTTGCAAGTGTACGCCTGTGAACCTACAAGAAAACAATCAAAATATGGTACAGGAAAAAAAAATTAGACCCTACAATATTCTCAAGTGTAACAAGGAATGTATTACATGTAGTATAAATTGTACGTCTGAATAGCAAAAGTATGAACCGTACATTGAGGAAGTGCATTGATTTTCATTATGAGATCTTTTTTTTGAAAATATTTACCAGGAACCAAATGGAGTGGCATGAGTAGTAGCAAGCATAGCAGGACTGTCACGTCGACGGTTCCCATGTCTCGAGTAATACGGCGTAAACAAGGCAAGTAAGTGAGCACACAATAGATGCACACCAAATAGTCTATGCCAGTTCTTATAGACATGGATGAGGATAAGAAGGCCTGAAGAAAAATAAATGTCAAAGATATGACATATCTCATGTCTTGAAGATATGTGTGTAGCGGTGTTGATATTCTATCTGAGAGATATTTCTCTATCTGCATGATGCATTTATGTGTTCTCTCTTTTGGGTGGTGTACAGTTATGTCCAGTATTCTAAGTATCTTCTATAATCTCGTTCGGTAAAGATCCCCTCGTGAATTACTGAACAGATTAATTTGGGCTTGTCCAACTAAGGAACGTGTAAGCGAGACACGATACAAAGAGAAGGTTGGTAACGTTGCGATACTTAATGTCTTGGGATGAAACATGTGTAACGTTGTGGTACTCTCTTCGAAATGCTTCCAAGGATCTTGTTCACTTGCATCCCACTTGACTTTGTGGCGATCTTAATCTTGGATGGTTCCTTCATGATCAACAAATTATCTCTTGATCGAGAAACCGGCACCGCCGGTTTTCAAGAAAAACTTCCAAAATAAATTTTATCCAAAAACTGAACTCACCCACAAAGTGTGATAGATCTATTTGGTGGTAGGATGTGTATATGGCTTTGGCAACATCCCCAACGAGCTCATCAAGACCACCGCTATTAATAGTATGGTGTTCCTTATTGACTCAAATATAAATTAATAGAAAATAAAGCTTGATTGCATCTGTTTCCCTCCCTGGCCCTTTTCCATAATGTTTTTTTACAATGAGTAATAGCAAGCATAGCAGGACTATCACGTCGACGGTTCCCATGTCTCGAGTAATACATCGTAAACAAGGCAACTAAGTGAGCACACAATAGATGCACGTCCAAATAGTCTATGCTAGTTCTCATAGACATGGATGAGGATAAGAAGGCCTGGGAAAAAAATGTCAAAGATATGACATATCTCATGTCTTGAAGATATGTGTGTAGCGGTGTTGATATTCTATCTCAAAGACATTTCTCTATCTGCATGATGCATTTATGTGTTCTCTCTTTTGGGTGGTGTACAGTTATGTCCAGTATTCTAAGTATCTTCTACAATCTCGTTCGGTAAAGATCTCCTCGTGAATTACTCAACAGATTAATTTGGGCGTGTCCAACTAAGAAACGTGTAAGCGAGACACGATGCACAGAGAAGGTTGGTAACGTTGTGACACTTAATGTCTTGGGATGAAACATGTGTAACGTTGTGGTACTCTCTTGGAAGTGCTTCCAAGGATCGTGTCCACTTGCATCCCACTTGACTTTGTGGCAATCTTGATCTTGGATGGTTCCTTCATGATCAACAAATTAATCTCTTGATCGAGCAACGTGCCGGAGGTCCTGGTATACCAAAGGGAAACCGGCACCGCCGGTTTTGCAGAAAACTTCCAAAATAAATTTTATCCAAAAACTGAACTCACCCACAAAGTGTGATAGATCTATTTGGTGGTAGGATGTGTGTATGGCTTTGGCAACATCCCCAACGAGCTCATCGAGACCACCGCTATTAATAGTATGGTGTTCCTTATTGACTCAAATATAAATTAAGAGAAAATAAAGCTTGACTGCATCTGTTTCCCTCCCTGGCCCTTTTCCATATGTTTTTTACAATGTGGGAGAGATACGCTGACACCCCCCCCCTAGGCGGTGACCCATCGTTGCCTAGGGTCATAGCCGGCCCTAGGAAGCACTATGAAATAAACTGGACACCATAAATGTAGAGTGAGGTACATGTTGCATGAATATAAGATATTTCGATTTGAAACTTTCCAGTTTGGTAGAACACAACGTTGTCTAGGTACAGATATATTTTTAGATTGTTTCGGAACTTTAAAGTGCATTTTCCAATTTATTTTAGAAAAAATAAGCGAACTGCATGTAGCTTGGGTAACAAAAACCCATACTCGAAGCAGGCCCATGTTATGTTCTAGAGTCCCTTTGTTCTTGAATAAAATGGCACTATTAAAAGTACATTTTTTTATCTATACAAGGCCACGAACACTAATCGAGAAAAAATGATTAGATTTCTACCTTGTAGGATGGTGCTCATTAGTTTGAATGTTGGATGCAACTATAGAGAAGGAGGCCACAACACATCTAATTAATCCATAACACAAGAGCATTTTCAAATAATTAATCGTGCTTTTTATTAGTCGGTTTTGTTTTTTTATACCTAAAATACGACTTTATGGTATTGTATAAGAAGCCCATGTTCTGTTTTAGAGTAATCTTGATATGAGTATCCAATGTTGTGCTCTGGAGCCATCAATCTTAACATGAACAGAACCATAACCTAGAGAGACCAATCACCGATATTTATACCGGTGAGACTTGAGAGGATCACCATTTCGAAAATTATTACCACTAGCAGAGCGAGAGACGCCTCTTAGATTTTGTCTTTCTTTTACCCGCACAGTCAGTACTAGGCAGACCACGGCGACTGAGTAGCAACTGTCACTCTGTCAGGCAGCACATTTTTTAAACAAACTCTTTTGTTGGAAGGGCAGAGTCGGATTCCCTCGGCGATGTGCCTGCTGCAGCTCTGCCGGTAGGCTCTGCGCGAGACACGTCGGCGTCGCGGGCTCGATCACGACAGGACGAGCCGAATAAATCTAGGCGCACGGGCGGCGGCATCCGATGCTGGAGCGT
Organism: Lolium rigidum; assembly: GCF_022539505.1. Classification (NCBI taxonomy): domain Eukaryota; kingdom Viridiplantae; phylum Streptophyta; class Magnoliopsida; order Poales; family Poaceae; genus Lolium; species Lolium rigidum. Next base: position 162,480,790 of record NC_061511.1, on the reverse strand, counting down.
CTCGGCCAGGTACATGACAAGGAGGCATGGAGCCGCGCGCAGCAGCCGGCGGCGCCCATCCGGAAATTCGCGGCGGCCGTGGAAATTCAAGGCGTGGAAACCAGCGATCTTAGGGCATCTCCAGCGGCGCGACGTGAGCCGTGACCGGAAATGCGTCTGAGTCCTGCTCCAGCGAGGCGATGCAAAGTGACCGGGCTGTCCGCGGAGACGCAAACCTGACCCAAATATGCGCTAGGTTTGCGTCTTCGCGGCGCCGAGTGTCCGCCGAAAAAGACGTAGGACCCGCGCGTCAGTGGCTGGAGGCCGATATTATTCCCACCACTGGCCATTCCCCCGCGCGAAATTGCAAACTAGATCGGCGCGAGCAGTTCAGAAGCGATGGACGTCCTCGCCGCCGCAGCTACCGCCATGGATGCGGAGCAAACCCTCGCACCCGCCGCCGCCCCACACTCCCCCGTAGCCACGACCACAGTCAGAATGGAGGCTGCAGCTCCGGCGGAAGCAAAGCGGGCCGCCACCGACGGCGGCCGGAAGGCAAAGCCGAAGGCGGCAAAGAAGGTGCTCTCCCCGGATGAGAAAATCGTGGAGGCCGCGAAGCGTCGTGGGCGGCGCAAGAACTAGAAGATCAAGACTGCCGCGGCCGCCAACCAGCAGGCCTGGCAGATGCAGATCAAAGTCGGCGTCGCGCAAGTAGCCCTCCATCCGACCTTAGCGGAGGGCTACATGCTCGTCAAGAGAGAGGGGATCGCCGGCGTCGCTCCTCCGGCCTCTTCGGTCAGCTCTGTAAGGTCCCAGCTGCGCCCTGGAACTCCCGCTCCCTTGCAGGGCCACGTGGCGTCGCGGTTTGCCTCCGGCCTGCCGCCGGTGAAGTTGACCGGGGCGGCGGTTCCCGACCTCAACCGGACGCCTAGAAGCGGTGACTCCTGCCCGGGCGCGACACAGAAGACGCACCAGGTGCCGGAGGAGAGCATGCCGCGACCCCGCATCCCGTTCGACGAAATGGCGCCGCCTGCCCCGACGATGGACGACCCGGTACGTGAGCTCTGTCAATGTGTGCGAGTGTCGTGTATCATGCGTCTGATGTCCGGTCGTTCGTAGGACTATTGGAAGGACCGCCATGATTCAGACATCCAGGAAATTATCTACGGCGGTGGCTTCGTTCGCGATGATCGGGCTAGGACAGGCGCGCATGATGACTGGCCACTGATACGTCTCAAACGTATCTATAATTTCTTATGTTCCATGCTACTTTAATGATGATACTCACATGTTTTATACACATTATATGTCATTATTATGCATTTTCCGGTACCAACCTATTGACGAGATGCCGAAGAGCCAGTTGTTGTTTTCTGCTGTTTTTAGTTTCAGAAATCCTACCAAGTAAATATTCTCGGAATTGGACGAAATCAACGCCCAGGGTCTTATTTTTCCACGAAGCTTCCAGAAGACCGAAGGAGTTACGAAGTGGGGCGACGAGGCGCCGCCACACTAGGGCCGCGCGGCCTAAGGGGGGCCCGCGCCACCCTAGTGTGTGGGCCCCTCGTGACGCCCCCGACTCTGCCCTTCCGCCTACTTAAAGCCTTCGTCGCTAAAACCCCTGTACCGAGAGCCACGATACAGAAAACCTTCCAGAGATGCCGCCAATCCCATCTCGGGGGATTCAGGAGATCGCCTCCGGCACCCTGCCGGAGAGGGGAATCATCTCCCGGAGGACTCTTCATCACCATGATCGCCTCCGGATCGATGTGTGAGTAGTTCAGCCCTGAACTATGGGTCCATAGCAGTAGCTAGATGGTTGTCTTCTCCTCATTGTGCTATCATGTTAGATCTTGTGAGCTGCCTATCATGATCAAGATCATCTATTTGTAATGCTACATGTTGTGTTTGTTGGGATCCGATGAATATTGAATACTATGTCAAGTTGATTATCAATCTATCATATATGTTGTTTATGTTCTTGCATGCTCTCCGTTGCTAGTAGAGGCTCCGGCCAAGTTGATACTTGTGACTCCAAGAGGGGGTATTTATGCTCGATAGTGGGTTCATGCCTCCATTGAATCCGGGATAGTGACGAAAAGTTCTAAGGTTGTGGATGTGCTTGTTGCCACTAGGGATAAAACATCAATGCTTTGTCTAAGGATATTTGTGTTGATTACATTACGCACCATACTTAATGCAATTGTCTGTTGTTGCAACTTAATACTTGGAAGGGGTTCGGATGATAACCTTGAAGGTGGACTTTTTAGCCATAGATGCATGCTCGGATAGCGGTCTATGTACTTTCTCGTAATGCCCCGATTAAATCTCATAGTACTCATCATGATATATGTATGTGCATTGTTATGCCTTCTTTATTTGTCAATTGCCCAAGCCGTAATTTGTTCACCCAACATGCTATTTATCTTATGGGAGAGACACCACTAGTGAACTGTGGACCCCGGTCCATTCTTTACATCTGAAATACAATCTACTGCAATACTTGTTCTTTACTGTTCTTCGCAAACAAACATCATCTTCCACACGATACATCTAATCCTTTGTTTACATCAAGCCGGTGAGATTGACAACCTCACTGTTACGTTGGGGCAAAGTACTTTGATTGTGTTGTGCAGGTTCCACGTTGGCGCCGGAATCCCTGGTGTTGCGCCGCACTACACTCCGCCACCAACAACCTTCACGTGTTGGAAGAGCTCAAGATTGGTTGCTATCTCTGCCTAGAAATAGTATTGATTCATGGACTAAATGTAAGGATGCTTTCATTGGTAGATATTATCCTCCCGCTAAAATTATATCTTTGAGAAGTAGCATAATGAATTTTAAGCAATTAGATAATGAACATGTTGCTCAAGCATGGGAGACAATGAAATCTTTGGTAAAGAATTGCCCTACCCATGGACTGACTACTTGGATGATCATCCAAACCTTTTATGCAGGATTGAATTTTTCTTCGCGGAACCTATTGGATTCAGCTGCTGGAGGTACCTTTATGTCCATTACTTTGGGGGCGGCAACAAAGCTTCTTGATGATATGATGATCAATTACTCTGAATGGCACACGGAAAGAGCTCCACAAGGTAAGAAGGTAAATTCTGTTGAAGAAACCTCCTCCTTGAGTGATAAGATTGATGCTATAATGTCTATGCTTGTGAATGGTAGATCTAATGTTGATCCTAATAATGTTCATTTAGCTTCATTGGTTGCCCAAGAAGAACATGTTGATGTGAACTTCATTAGAAATAATAATTTCAACAACAATGCTTATAGGAATAGTTCTGGTAACAACTATAGGCCATATCCTTCTGCTAATGGTAATGGTTATGGTAATTCTTATGGGAATTCTTACAACAATAATAGGAGTGTACCCCCTGGTCTTGAAGCCATGCTTAAAGAATTTATTAGTACACAAACTGCTTTTAACAAATCTGTTGAGGAAAAGCTTGGTAAAATTGATATTCTTGCTTCTAAGGTTGATAGTCTTGACTCTGATGTTGATCTTTTAAAATTGAAAGTTATGCCTAATTATAATAAAATTGTTACTATCGCAAACGTCATCCAAGTTCGAATTAATGAAAATATTAGATTGATGGTGATACGTCCCAAACGTATCTATAATTTCTTATGTTCCATGCTACTTTTATGATGATACTCACATGTTTTATACACATTATATGTCATTATTATGCATTTTCCGGCACTAACCTATTGACGAGATGCCGAAGAGCCAGTTGCTGTTTTCTGCTGTTTTTTGTTTCAGAAATCCTAGTAAGGAAATATTCTCGGAATTGGACAAAATCAACGCCCAGGGTCCTATTTTTGCACGAAGCTTCCAGAAGTCCGGAGAGGAAACGAAGTGGGGCCACGAGGTGGCGACACACCAGGGCGGCGCGGCCTGGACCCTGGCCGCGCAGCCCTGTTGTTTGGGCCCCTCGTGACGCCCCTTGACCTGCCCTTCCGCCTACTTAAAGCCTTCGTCGCGAAACCCCCAGTACCGAGAGCCACGATACGGAAAACCTTACAGAGACGCCGCCGCCGCCAATCCCATATCGGGGGATTCAGGAGATCGCCTCCGGCACCCTGCCGGAGAGGGGAATCATCTCCCGGAGGTCTCTTCATCGCCATGATCGCCTCCGGATCGATGTGTGAGTAGTCCACCCCTGGACTATGGGTCCATAGCAGTAGCTAGATGGTTGTCTTCTCCTCATTGTGCTATCATGTTAGATCTTGTGAGCTGCCTATCATGATCAAGATCATCTATTTGTAATCCTTCATGTTGTGTTTGTTGGGATCCGATGAATATTGAATACTATGTCAAGCTGATTATCAATCTATCATATATGTTATTTATGTTCTTGCATGCTCTCCGTTGCTAGTAGAGGCTCTGGCCAAGTTGATACTTGTGACTCCAAGAGGGGGTATTTATGCTCGATAGTGGGTTCATGCCTCCATTAAATCTGGGACGAGTGACGGAAAGTTCTAAGGTTGTGGATGTGTTGTTGCCACTAGGGATAAAACATCAATGCTTTGTCTAAGGATATTTGTGTTGATTACATTACGCACCATACTTAATGCAATTGTCCGTTGTTTACAACTTAATACCGGAAGGGGTTCGGATGATAACTCCGAAAGTGGACTTTTTAGGCATAGATGCATGCTGGATAGCGGTCTATGTACTTTGTCGTAATGCCCTGATTAAATCTCATAGTACTCATCATGATATATGTATGTGCATTGTTATGCCTTTTTATTTGTCAATTGCCCAACTATAATTTGTTCACCCAACATCTGCTATCTTATGGGAGAGACACCACTAGTGATCTGTGGACCCCGGTCCTATTCTTTACATCTGAAATACAATCTACTTGCAATTGTTCTTTACTTGTTCTTCGCAAACAATCATCATCTTCCACACAATACGTTTAATCCTTTGTTTACAGACAAGTCGGTGAGATTGACAACCACACCTTGTTACGTTGGGGCAAAGTACTCGTGATTGTGTTGTGCGAGTTCCACGTTGGCGCCGGAATCCCCGGTGTTGCGCCGCACTACACTCCGCCACCAACAACCTTCAACGTGCTTCTTGGCTCCTACTGGTTCGATAAACCTTGGTTTCTTACTGAGGGAAAACTTGCTGCTGTGCGCATCACACCTTCCTCTTGGGTTCCCAACGGACGTGTCAACTACGCGCATCAAGACTGTTTTCTAGCGCCGTTGCCGGGGAGATCAAGACACGCTGCAAGGGGAGTCTCCCACTTCCAATCTCTTTACTTTGTTTTTGTCTTGCTTTGTTTCACTTTATTTACTGCTTTGTTTGCTTCTCATATCAAAAACACACAAAAATTAGTTGCTAGTTTTACTTTATTTACTGTCTTGTTCTCCATATTAAAAACACAAAAATATTAGTTACTTGCATTTACTTTATTTAGTTTGCTTTATTTACTACTGCTAAAATGGGTACAGTTGAGAATACTAAGGTGTGTGATTTCACTAGCACAAATAATAATGATTTCCTATGCACACCTATTGCTCCACCTGCCACTACAGCAGAATTCTTTGAAATTAAACCTGCTTTATTGAATCTTGTTATGAGAGAGCAATTTTCTGGTATTAGTTCTGATGATGCTGCTGCCCATCTTAATAATTTTGTTGAACTATGTGAAATGCAAAAGTATAAGGATGTAGATGGTGATATTATAAAATTGAAATTGTTTCCTTTCTCTTTAAGAGGAAGAGCTAAAGATTGGTTGCTATCTCTCGCCTAGAAATAGTATTGATTCATGGACTAAATGTAAGGATGCTTTTATTGGTAGATATTATCCTCCCGCTAAAATTATATCTCTGAGAAGTAGCATAATGAATTTTAAGCAATTAGATAATGAACATGTTGCTCAAGCGTGGGAGAGAATGAAATCTTTGATAAAGAATTGCCCTACCCATGGACTGACTACTTGGATCATCATCCAAACCTTTTATGCAGGATATAATTTTTCTTCACGGAACCTATTGGATTCAGCTGCTGGAGGTACCTTTATGTCCATTACTTTGGGGGCGGCAACAAAGCTTCTTGATGATATGATGATAAATTACTCCGAATGGCACACGGAAAGAGCTCCACAAGGTAAGAAGGTAAATTCTGTTGAAGAAACCTCCTCCTTGAGTGATAAGATTGATGCTATTATGTCTATGCTTGTGAATGGTAGATCTAATGTTGATCCTAATAATGTTCCTTTAGCTTCATTGGTTGCCCAAGAAGAACATGTTGATGTGAACTTCATTAAAAATAATAATTTCAACAACAATGCTTATAGGAACAATTCGGTAACAACTATAGGCCATATCCTTCGCTAATGGTAATAGTTATGGTAATTCTTATGGGAATTCTTACAACAATATTAGGAGTGTACCCCCTGGTCTTGAAGCCATGCTTAAAGAATTTATTAGTACACAAACTGCTTTTAACAAATCTGTTGAGGAAAAGCTTGATAAAATTGATATTCTTGCTTCTAAGGTTGATAGACTTGCCTCTGATGTTGATCTTTTAAAATTGAAAGTTTTGCCTAATAAGGATATTGATAATAAAATTGTTACTACAGAAAATGCCATCCAAGTTCGAATTAATGAGAATATTAGATTGATGGCTGAATTGCATGCTAGGTGGGAAAGAGAAGAAAATGAAAAACTAGCTAAAGAGAATAATGTAGCTAAAGTTTGGACTATTACCACCACTAGTAATGTTAATGATTCACATGTTGCTACACCTCCTACTATCAATGGTAAAATAATTGGTGTTGGCAATGTTACCACTCCTAGTGCAAAACGTGCAAAATTGCCTGAAACTACTAAAACTGCTGAAATTGATAAAACTGCTGAAATTTTTCAAAATATTGGGGACAATGATCCCATTGCTGTAGATCATAATGGTTTAGACTTTGATGATTGTCACATCTCTGAAGTTATAAAGTTCTTACAAAAACTTGTTAAAAGTCCCAATGCTAGTGCTATAAATTTGGCCTTTACAAAACATATTACAAATGCTCTCATAAAAGCTAGAGAGGAGAAACTAAAACTTGAGACTTCTATTCCTAGGAAGTTAGAAGATGGTTGGGAGCCCATCATTAATATGAGGGTCAATGATTTTGATTGTAATGCTTTGTGTGATCTTGGTGCAAGTATTTCTGTTATGCCTATGAAAATTTATGATATGCTTGACTTGCCACCATTGAAGAATTGTTATTTGGATGTTCATCTTGTTGATAATGCTATAAAGAAACCTTTGGGGAGGATTGATAATGTTCGTATTATGGTTAACAATAACCTTGTCCCCGTTGATTTTGTTGTCTTGGATATTGAATGCAATGCATCTTGTCCCATTATATTGGGAAGACCTTTTTCTTCGAACTGTTGGTGCTACCATTGATATGAAGGAAGGTAATATTAAATATCAATTTCCTCTCAAGAAAGGTATGGAAAACTTCCCTAGAAAGAGAATGAAGTTATCTTATGATTCTATTATTAGAACAAATTATGATGTTGATGTTTCGTCTCTTGATAATACTTGATACACCCTTTCTGCGCCTAGCTGAAAGGCGTTAAAGAAAAGCGCTTATGGGAGACAACCCATTATTTTACTTCACACTTTATTTTATATTTGAGTCTTGGAAGTTGTTACTACTGTAGCAACCTCTCCTTATCTTTATTTTATTGCATTGTTGTGCCAAGTAAAGTCTTTGATAGTAAAGCCAATACTAGATTTGGATTACTGCAGCAGAAACGATTTCTTCGTCGTCACGAATTTGAGCAGTAGTCTGTAGAAAATTTAAAAAAATCTGCCAATTTACGTGCGTGATCCTCAGATAAGTACGCAACTTTCATTCAATTTGGGCATTTTGATCTGAGCAAGTCTGGTGCCTCTTTAAAATTCGTCTTTACGAACTATTCTGTTTTGACAGATTCTGCCTTTTATTTCGCATTGCCTGTTTTGCTATGTTTGATGGATTTCTTTGTTCCATTAACTTTCAGTAGCTTTGTGCAATGTCCAGAAGTTTTAAGAATGATTATGTCACCTCTGAATATATGAATTATGCACTGACCCTCTAATGAGTTTGTTTTGAGTTTGGTGTGGAGGAAGTTTTCAAGGGTCAAGAGAGGAGGATGATACAATATGATCAAGGAGAGTGAAAATTCTAAGCTTGGGGATGCCCCCGTGGTTCATCCCTGCATATTTTAAGAAGACACAAGCGTCTAAGCTTGGGGATGCCCAAGGCATCCCTTCTTCATCGACAACTTATCAGGTTCCTCTAGTGAAACTATATTTTTATTCCGTCACATCTTATGTGCTTTACTTGGAGCGTTTGTTTGTTTTTATTTTTTGTTTTTGTTTGAATAAATTCGGATCCTAGCATTCTTTGTTTGGGAGAGAGACACGCTCCGCTGTTTCGTATGAACAAATATGTTCTTAGCTTTATCTTTAATGTTCATTGCGAAAGTTGGACTACTTCATTCATTGTTATATGGTTGGAAACGGAAAATGCCGCATGTGGTAAATGGTTTAATGTCTTGAATAATGTGATAATTGGCAATTGTTGTGCTCATATAGATCTTGTTTAAGCTCTTGCATCATGTACCTTGTACTCATTAATGAATAACTACATAGAGCTTGTTAAATTTTTGTTTGCATGATTGATCTCTAGAGTCTAGATATTTTCTGGTTGAGGTGTTTGAACAACAAGGAGACAATATAAAGTCTTATAATAGTTACAATATGTTCATATGTAAGCTTTGCTGCACCGTTTTATACTTGAGTTTGCTTCAAACAACCTTGCTAGCATAGCCTTGTATTGAGAGGAATTCTTCTCGTGCATCCAAATCCTTGAGCCAATAACCATGACATTTGTGTCCACCATACCTACCCACTACATGGTATTTCTCCGCCATTCCAAAGTACATTACTTGAGTGCTACCTTTAAAATTTCTATTCTTTGCCTTTGCAATATATAGCTCATGGGACAAATAGCCTTAAAAACTATTGTGGTGAAGAATATGTACTTATGTGTCTTATTTCTTAATAAGTTGCTTGTTGAGCGGTAACCATGTTTCTGGGGACGTCATCAACTTTACCTTTGTTGAATATCATGTGAGTTGCTATGCATGTTCGTCTTGTCTGAAGTAAGGGCGATTTTCATGATCAAATGGTTTGAGTATGCATACTGTTAGAGAAGAACATTGGGCCGCTAACTAAAGCCATGATCCATGGTGGAAGTTTCAGTGTGGACAATAATCCTCAATCTCTTATGAGAATATTAACTGTTGATTGAATGCTTATGCATTAAAGAGGAGTCCATTATCTGTTGTCTATGTTGTCCCGGTATGGATGTCTAAGTTGAGAATAATCAAAAGCGAGAAATCCAATGCGAGCTTTCTCCTTAGACCTTTGTATAGGCGGCATAGAGGTACCCCTTTGTGACACTTGGTTGAAACATATGCTATGCAATGATAATCCGTGTTAATCCGAGCTAATTAGGACAAGGTGCGAGCACTATTAGTATACTATGCATGAGGCTTGCAACTTATAAGATGTCTTATACATAACACATATACTTTATTACTACCGTTGACAAAATTGTTTCTTGTTTTCAAAATAAAAAGCTCTAGCACAAATATAGTAATCAATGCTTCCCTCTGCGAAGGGCCTATCTTTTACTTTATTGTTGAGTCAGTTTGCCTATTCTTTCTATCCCAGAAGCAAACACTAGATATATATGTTGAAGTTGAAAGCAACCACTGAAACTTATATCTTCCTTTGTGTTGCTTCAATACCTTTACTTTGAATTTATGGCTTTATGAGTAACTCTTATGCAAGTCTTATTGATGCTTGTCTTGAAAGTATTATTCATGAAAAGTCTTTGCTATATGATTCATTTGTTTACTCATTATCTTCATCTTTGCTTCGAATCGCTACATTCATCTCATATGCTTTACAATAGTATGATCAAAATTACGATAGCATGTCACTTCAGAAATTATCTTTGTTATCGTTTACCTACTCGAGGGCGAGTAGGAACTAAGCTTGGGGATGCTTGATACATCCCAAACGTATCTATAATTTCTTATGTTTCATGCTACTTTTATGATGATACTCACATGTTTTATACACATTATATGTCATTATTATGCATTTTCCGTCACTAACCTATTGACGAGATGCCGAAGAGCCGATTCGTTGTTTTCGCTGTTTTTGGTTTCAGAAATCCTAGTAAGGAAATATTCTCGGAATTGGACAAAATCAACGCCCAGGGTCCTATTTTTGCACGAAGCTTCCAGAAGTCCGGAGAGGAAACGAAGTGGGGCCACAAGGTGGCGACACACCAGGGCGGCGCGGCCTGGACCCTGGCCGCGCGGCCCTATTGTGTGGGCCCCTCGTGACGCCCCTTGACCTGCCCTTCCGCCTACTTAAAGCCTTCGTCGCGAAACCCCCAGTACCGAGAGCCACGATATGGAGAACCTTACAGAGACGCCCCCGCCGCCAATCCCATCTCGGGGGATTCAGGAGATCGCCTCCGGCTCCCTGCCGGAGAGGGGAATCATCTCCCGGAGGTCTCTTCATCGCCATGATCGCCTCCGGATCGATGTGTGAGTAGTCCACCCCTGGACTATGGGTCCATAGCAGTAGCTAGATGGTTGTCTTCTCCTCATTGTGCTATTGTTATCACCAGAATTTAACCAAGTCTGGAGATGGGCCGTGATTAAATGGGCTTAGAGGATATGCATGGAAAATATTCCTGAACCGGCCTTGTGCAAGAAGTTTGGGCAAGATTGCCCGTGTATCTGTAAATTATAGTAGGTTACGTGTCGGTTAGAATTAAGAGATAGAGTTTAGCTCATACACGGTTGGGTTTATTCCCGAGTTAGAAAGTCTACGGACTATAAATATGTATCTAGGGTTATTGAGAAGGAGGACGATCACGTTCACAACAAATCAATCTAGGCGCATCGTCACCCCTTGTTTCGAGGGTTTCTCCCGGGTAAGCAACATGCTGCCTAGATCGCATCTTGCGATCTAGGCGATATCGGCTTATTCGTTGTTGGTGTTGCTCGTGCTGAAGCCTTTTTGATGGCGAGCATCACCCTTATCTTAGGTGTTTTGGGGTTGACGTCGATGCTTTCACTATGTACTTGTTTAGCTACGCTGCCCCTCGATATCTAGCTGCCCTTACACCTATTTTAGGTGTAAGGGCAGCATCTTGCTTGTTCTCTATTTAGTAGATCTAATCCGTTATAGTTGCTCCTTGTTCTTCAAGGATTGGTTTGATATCCGTATGGTTAGGCCTTATAAACGGGTTGAACGATCCGGTAGTGCGTAAGGTGTGGTTTATTAAGCTCTAGAGGGATTGTTCCGGGGATCAACTTCACGTTGGTTTTTAGGCCTCTTTAGGGCTGGTTTTCCATCATCTTACGTATCCGCTAGGCTCAACTACGCATAGGATGTTCCGATTATACGGTGAAAACCCTAGACTATCGTAGATTAGTTTAGCTTGATATTGATAAAGCATGATCCCCATGTCCTTATAAATCTAACATGAACCATGGGGAAATCGGCTCTTTGAGCCGATCCACGAAACAACTTAAGAGCCGATCGGGGCTCGTATTTAATGTTTACGTGTTTGCCATGCGAGAAACTAGTCGAAGCAATCCATCACCTTCCCGACCAGGTATAGGTCAGGTGGCACGCCATCGTAAGCACCGGGACGTGTGCCGGAAGGCATTGCGGGCCGTCGCCCGAGGGACCGGGGTCCACCGCAATCCCGGGAGCCTCCCGGCTCTACGGTGTTGCCCGTCGCTACTCGGCCGGTGGGTTTTTGACAGCAACACATTCCGGCACGCCTGATGGGACACTCTACGAGCAACCACTACGTCGACATCTGCAGCAACCATGTCAAAAGCCGCGGATGAGGTGGTGGGCGAACCAGTCACGTACGCAGATCTGCCGGAGGAACACAAGAAGAAGTACGATGAGATGAAAGCCATCTTGGAAGCCGATCTCATCGGCTCTTTCATGTAGACCCGTTCACATGGCATCAGATGGAAAGGGTTCTCCCCTGAAGGTGCTCTCGATGAAGTAGACCTCTCTACCTCTTCAGAGGAACGCACCAGAGCTCTACGCCAGGAGATTAATTACATGGTGGCTCATTCTCTACACCGCCATTCTGAGAGCTTGGTCAACGCTTTCGAGCGCGTTGCGGTCCGAGTGGTGCAGGAGATCATGAAGCATCAGTACTCTCCGTCTGGACCCACCCTGGGAACTCACCAGGGAGAAATACCGCTCCAGATTAGACCGCCGCTGCCATTCGCTCTTGCGGCGCCAGAGCCGCCGGGTTCACCGGCGTACGTCGTCTACAAGGTTGGAGGCGATCCTAGCGATTGCCAATTCCTATATGAGCCACCTAAGGAGATCCCACATGGATACGTGTGCACATACGTGCCGGACTGCAATGCCTTGGCGCGCACAAGCCGATTGCACCAACAGGGATTTCGGAGCAGTACGCTGACAAACAAGCATGGCTAGCTAAATATGCTACCGGAACGAGTCATGAGGGCTCGGTCCCTACAGCTAATACCATGGAACAGATCAGCACCATCTTGAGAGACCAGTTCGGCATCTTGCCGAAGAGGAAAACAATCGGCTATTCCAAGCCGTACCCCGACGAGTACGATCTGATCCCGCTGCCAACCAAATATCGGCTCCCTGAATTCTCAAAATTCAATGAAGCAGAAGGGTCTAGCTCAATAGAGCACGTAAGCCGATATTTGGCACAGCTGGGCATGATTTCAGCGTCAGACCCGTTACGTGTGATGTTTTTCGCACAATCTCTGACAGGATCAGCCTTTGGGTGGTACACGTCGTTGCCACCAAACTCAATCCGGACGTTGAAGCAAATGGAGGAGCAGTTTCACGTGCAGTATCACTCAGAAGCTACCGAGGTCGGCATTGCCGATCTAGCGCAGGTGCGGCAGAAGCGGGGAGAAACAGTGTCTGAGTACATCCAACGTTTCAGGACTGTCAGGAACCGATGTTATTCGGTTCGTTTATCTGAGAAGGAAGCAATCGAGCTGGCAGTTTTGGGCCTCGCAACGCCGATCAAGGATCTGACTTCCCAAGCAGAGTACAGTTCATTGTCGCACATGGTGCAGAAACTAACATCGTATGAGCAGCGGCACCCTGAATTGTACCAAGACAAGTTCAAGCGTCCGGTAGGCCTGGTCGAGATGGAAGAAGGTGAAGATCCTGCACCAGACCTGGAGGTGGCTGTAGCTGAATGGGCTCGGGGGGCAAATCCCGTGTCCTGCAAATGGGTAAAACCACAAGGGCCTGCAAGAGGGTTTGACTTCGATTTGAGCAAAGCTGAGCAAATTTTTGATCTATTGCTTAAGGAAAAACAGCTGAAGTTGCCCGAAGGCCATAAAATCCCTACAGCACAAGAAATGAACGGGAGGCCGTACTGCAAATGGCATCACTCGTTCACCCATACCACCAATGACCGCAAGGTGTTTCGTCGCCAGATCCAAATGGCGATAGAACAAGGCCGATTGCTCTTTGGGCAGTTTGCCATGAAAGTGGACACACATCCGTTCCCTGGCGTCAACATGGTGGAACCCAACCACTCCGCGAGGCGTCAACTGGATTCCTCGTTCGATGTTAACATGGCAGGGCCTGTGCGCCACCATGGCAAGGATAAAGAGGAAAGCAGTCACTCCCGCAACAAGGAAAAGGAGGAGGCTGATCCACGCGACCGGCCCCGATATGATGACAAGCGGTACCTCACAGAGGAACGAGTGAGAAGCGTGCGATACCAAAAACCACTCTCTACGCACCTCCTCAACAAATATAAATATCAATATGACCGACGTCGGCAGTACGATAGAAATAACGAGAGATACAATCGGTCCGATGAAGACAACAGAAGGTACCATCGGCATGACAGAGACGACGAAGGACGTGAGCACCGCGCTAAGGAGAGGTCAAGGGAGCAGGAAGACATGGATATGCACTGGGACTGTCCCTTCTTTAAACACTGCTGGGATTCAGGGATGAGCCGATTGCCTACAATCGACAACTGCCCGGAGTGTAGACGCCGGAAGAAGGATGCGGGGGAAGTTTCAGTTTTCAAGCGTCTAGGGCCTCTCCCGCCACGGAACAAACGAGCTGAGTCCTCTCAAGATGAAGACTTTGAGGAGTCGAGAAGATGAAGAAGAGGATAGGTACCACCGGCCAAGATGGTGCCCCGATGGACTCAGCCACTCCCAAAAGCGTAGGGTTCAGGCGGCTACGTAGCTTGGAGCAAGCCGAAGCGCGATACTTGCACACGTTGAGGAAAGCGCGGCCCGATCTGGCCGTGAAAATTCAGCAGACTTTGGACGAAGAAAGTCGTCCACCAAAGAAAGTTTGGCGGCCCAAGCAAGAAAAAGCCGATGTGAGTACATCGGCTGGCACAAACATGGTGTTCATCCTTCCATCGGAGTTTCGTGCCCAGGAATTGAAGAAGTGCCGATAGCACAGTTTGACTGCGGTCCACGGCCGGTCATCTTCGAAAAGCCACGAGAGAAGGGCTACAAACACATGAAGGCCCTGTACCTGAAAGGTTATATCAACGGGCAGCCCGTCGGCAGGATGTTGGTTGACACGGGGGCGGCGGTCAATATAATGCCATATTCCATGCTACGGCGTTTGGGACGCTCTAGTGCCGATCTGATCAAGACCAACGTCACACTAAACGACTTCAACGGCCAAGCATCAGGGACGCAAGGTGTCCTGAACGTGGATCTAACCATAGGCCGAAAGACGATCCCAACGACATTCTTCATCGTCGACAAGCAAGAGCACCTACGCTGTCCTGCTAGGAAGGGATTGGATTCACGCCAACTGCTGCATTCCATCTACAATGCACCAATGCCTGATACAGTGGGATGGAGACGACGTAGAAGTCGTACATGCAGATGACTCGATCGACGTCTCAATAGCCGGCATGAACATTTGGGACTCGGAAGACCAAGATCCGCTCTCTGGAATCAGTTTGGACGGCTGTGATCGCATCGAGGTGACAAAAAACGGGGTGAGGCTGGTCTTATCCACCGGCCTGATAGAGTAGCAAGGGCAACATCCATCGACATACGTGGCAAGGCCGATCCCTGCGATCGACCCCAAAAAATAAAAAGCAAGGATCTCACTTCAAACATGTCACGTAGTCGTGGTAGGGAGACTCTCTCCTGTAAGGGAGCACGTACAAGTTGTAGACCTTCATTGAGCAATTCAATCAATATGGAGGCCGATTCCAGCAATCGGCCAAAATTATCCTCGCCATACGTTCTGCCTGTGTTCAACGTCGATCTAACAGGCGACGGAAAGCTAGGATATGGGTTTACGTCAGCTCGATGAGCTAGAAGAGATCGACATTGGTCCCGGGGATAAGCCACGACCAACATTTATCAGCAAAAAGTTAGATCCGCATCCGAGGGGCCCGATGATAGCTTTGTTGAAAGAATACCCAAATTGTTTTGCCTGGGATTATACAGAGATGCCCGGGCTAGACAGGAGCATCATTGAGCATCGGCTACCTCTTAAGAAAGGATTTCGGCCATTCCAGCAACGAGCACGGCAGATGAAGGCCGAAATTCTAGAAGAAGTCAAGAAGGAGATTGAGAAGATGTTGAGCGCCGGGTTCATCAGGCCATGCAGGTATGCCGAGTGGATATCTAGCATCGTACCTGTGGAGAAGAAGGACGGCCGATGGCGCGTCGCAATAGATTTTCGCGATCTCAACAGAGCCGCTCCTAAGGATGAGTACCCTATGCCGGTAGCCGAAACGTTGATCAATGCAGCGGCTGGTCATAAGGTTTTAAGCTTCATGGATGGCAATGCCGGTTACAACCAGATTTTCATGGCTCCGGAAGATATACACAAGACCGCCTTCGAGTACCGGGTTCGGTGGGCTTGTTCGAGTATGTGGTCATGACATTTGGACTGAAGAACGCCGGTGCAACGTACCAGCGAGCCATGAATTACATATTTCATGATCTGATCGGCAAGTTGGTGGAGATCTACATTGATGATGTTGTGGTCAAGTCTGTCTCGGTGGAGGGACACCTGGAGGATTTGCGATGTATCCTGGACCGAACTAGAAAGTTCGGACTAAGAATGAATCCATAGAAGTGTGCCTTTGGTGTGACGGCCGGTCAGTTCCTGGGTTTCCTAGTATATGAACGTGGAATTGAAATCGGCCTGAAAAGTCAAGAGGCAGTGCGAACAATGAAGCCACCTACCACCAAGAAGGAACTCCAAAGTCTCATCGGCAAAATTAATTTCGTCAGAAGGTTCATCTCTAATCTGTCAGGACGAATTGAGCCGTTCATGGGATTGGTAAAAATCAAACCTGATGAGGAGTTTCACTGGGGGGCAGAGCAACAGCGAGCGTTTGGTGAGATTAAAGAGTATCTAACGAAGCCGCCCGTGTTGGTTCCGCCCCAGCAAGACAGGCCATTCTATATTTACCTGTCAGTAGTTGATACTTCCATCGCCTCCGTGGTAGTGCAAATCTATGATGGTATGGAACGAGTCGCTTTCTACCTCAGCAGAAGGATGTTGGATGCAGAGACGAGGTACCCGGAGATCGAGAAGTTGTGCCTCTGCCTATTTTTTACCTGTTGTTATCACCAGAATTTGACCGGATCAGAGGTGGGCCGCGATTGGAGATGTGCTTGAAGAATATACATAGAAGAAATACATGAATCGGCCTTGTATACAAAGTTTGGGCTAGTTTGCCCGTGTATCTGTACCATAGTAGGATACGTGTCGGTTAGATAGAGTTTGGGCTCGTGCCCGGTTGGGATTATTCCCACATTAGAAAGTCTACGGACTATAAATATGTATCTAGGGTTTATGAAATAAACAACAATCACGTTCACCACAAACCAATCTAGGCGCATCGCCAACTCCCTTGTCTCGAGGGTTTCTTCCGGGTAAGCATCATGCTGCCTAGATCGCATCTTGCGATCTAGGCGATACACGTTTATTCGTCGTTCATGCGTTGCTCGTGCTTGAAGCCTTTTTGATGGCGAGCAACGTAGTTATCTTAGATGTCTTAGGGTTAGCATTGTTCATCGTATCATATGCTATCGTCGTGCGACCCTTAGACATCTAGCCGCCTTACACCTATCTTGGGTGTAAGGGCGGCACCCGCTTGATCATTATTTAGTAGATCCGATCCGTTATGATTGCTCCTTGTTCTTCAAGGATTAGTTTAATATCTGCATGGTTAGGCCTTACAAACGGGTTGAAGGATCCAGGTGGCGCGTAGGGTGTAGTTTGCTAGCCCTAGACAGGATGTTCCGAGGATCAACTTCGTGTTGGTTTTTAGGCCTTGTCTAGGGCCGGTTTACGATCACCGTGCGTGGCCACCAGGCTCAATCACGAGTAGGACGTTCCGATTATGCGGTGAAAACCCTAAATCGTAGTAGGTCGTTTTAGCTTTATTTTGATCAAGCAGGACCACCATCCGATCGTACACCTCGTACGGATCATGGGTGGATTGGCTCCTTGAGCCGATTCACAGGACAACCTGAGAGCCGATCGAGGCTCGTATTTAATGTTTACGTGTATGCCATGCAGGAAACTAAGCGAGGCATTATCCAACACCTTCCTGACCAGGTATAGGTCAGGTGGCACGCCCTTGCATTAGCATCGGACGTGCGTGCCGAGTCTTTGCGGGCCGTCGCTCGGAGGGACCAGGGCCAGCCGCAGTCCTGGGAGCCTCCCGGCTCTACGGTGTTGCCCGTCGCTGCTCGCCGGTGGGTTTCGACCGCAAAACATTTCGGCACGCCCGGTGGGACGATCTTCGACATCAACCGCATCGCCATCTACATCCGAGATGGCGGAAGGCACTCCGATCACGTACGAGGAGCCGACCGACGAGCTCAAGAAGAAGCATGACGAGATCAAAGCGGTCCTCGAAGCCGACCTCATCGGCTCTTTTCACGAGAACCCGCTCACATGGCATCGGATGGAAAGGGTTCTCACCTGAGGCGCGCTCGATGGAGTGGACCTGTCCGCCCCGTCGGAAGAACGCACCGAGTCACTCGCGTCGAGAGATTAACTTCATGGTGGCTCATTCGCTGCACCGCCATTCCGAGAGCCCGGTGAGCACTTTGGAGCGTGTCGCTCGCGCGTGATCCAGGAAATCATGAGCCATCAGTATTCTCCGTCAGGACCAGCCCTGGGGACTCACCAAGGAGAGATGCCACTCCAGTCCCGTCCACCGCTGCCGTTCGCGTTGGCAGCACCAGAAGTGCCGAACTCACCGTCATACGTCGTCTACAAGATCGGTGGTGATCCTAGTGACTACCAGTTCTTGCATGAGGCGCCTAAGGAGATCCCTCACGGATACACGTGCACATACGTGCCAGACTGCAGGAACTGGGCACTTTCGAACCAGGCTGCAACAGCAGGGACTTCCGGAACAGCAGGAGGAACTTCGGGAACAGATCTCGAGAAGCAGACGTGGCTAGCTAAGTATGCCACTCCGGCGAATCTTCAGAGTTCGATTCCTACAGCCAGCACCGCGGATCAGATTAGTACCATCTTAAAAGACCAGTTCGGCATGGTGCCGAAAAGGAGGACAGTCGGCTATTCCAAGCCGTACCCCAATGAGTACGAGTTGATCCTGTTACCACCCAAATATCGGCTCCCTGATTTCTCCAAGTTCACTGGATCAGATGGTTCCAGCTCCGTCGAGCATGTGAGCCGATATTTGGCGCAGCTGGGCACGATCTCAGCATCAGATGAGCTGCGTGTGAGGTTCTTCGCTCAGTCCCTCACAGGATCGGCTTTCGGGTGGTACACATCGCTGCCACCAGATTCAATCCGTACTTGGAAGCAGTTGGAAGAGCAGTTCCACATGCAGTATCACTCAGAGGCTTTCGAGTCTGGCATTGCCGATCTAGCACAAGTACGACAGAAGCGCGGAGAAACAGTTTCGGAATACATCCAGCGCTTCAGGACCGTTAGGAACCGATGCTATTCGGCTCGTGTGACTGAAAGGGAAGCAGTCGAGTTGGCGGTGGTGGGTCTCACATCACCGATCAAGGACGTGGCCTCCCAAGCAGACTACCCTTCACTGGCGCACATGGTGCAGAAGCTGTCAGCATATGAACAGCGCCACCCAGACGTTTACCAGGATAAATTCAAACGTGCGGTGGTCCTGGTTGAGGCAGATGAAGATCAAGGCTCTGCGGGAGATCAAGAGGTAGCAGTAGCTGAATGGACTCGGGGGGCAAGCCCCGTGTCCTGCAAGTGGGTTAAGCCACAAGGTCCTCCAAGAGGGTTTGACTTCGATGTCACCAAGGCTGAACAAATTTTCGACCTCTTACTCAAGGAGAAGCAGCTAAAGGTACCCGAAGGCCACAAGATCCCCACGGCCCAGGAGTTGAACGGAAAGCAATACTGCAAGTGGCATAACACGTTCACCCATGCCACCAACGACTACAGGGTGTGGCGTCAGCAGGTCCAAATGGCGATAGAACAAGGGCGTCTAATTTTCAGCCAGTACGCCATGAAGGTCGACACACACCCCTTCCCCGCCGTTAACATGGTGGAGTACACTTACCATGGAGGGTGCCAACCAGGATTCTCGTGCAATATCAACATGGTAGGACCTCGGCACCACTCTGGTAAGGACGGAGACGAGGGCAGCTGCTCTCATAGCAAGGATACAGAGGAAGCCGCTCCACGCGATCGGCTCCGTCACGATGGCAAGCGCTACATCACAGAGGGAGAAGTGAGGAACGTAAGATATCAGCGACCTCTCTCCGATCACCTCCTCAACAAGTATGTGGGTCAATACGACCAACGCCGGCGATACAACGACGATGATGAAAGAGATCGTCCGGCTAGGGACGCCAGGAGACATCGTCGGCATGATCGCGACGAGGAGAGATATGAGCGCCACGCCAAGGAAAAGTCGAGAGAGCAAGACGACGTGGATAGGCACCGGGACTGCCCCTTCTTCGGACACCTGCCGGGATTCGGGAATGAGCCGATTGCCTACAATCGGCAACCGTCCGAAATGTAGACAAAAGAAGAAGGATGCAGCTAACGTGTCCGTGTTCAAACGTCTAGGGCCTCTCCCGCCTCGGAACAAGCACGCTGAGTCCGCTCGGGTAGAAGATCTCGAGGAACTAGAGGACGATGATGAACAAGAGGATAAGTATCATCGGCCAAGGTGGTGCCCTGATGGACTCAGCCGTTCCCAAAAGCGTAGGGTTCAGCGGCTACGTGGTTTGGAGGAAGCCGAAAGGTTATACCTGCACACGTTGAGGAAGGCGCGGCCCGATCTGGCCGCTAAAATTCAGCGAACCCTGGACGAAGAAGGTCGGCCACAAAGGAAAGAGTGGCGCCCCAGACAAAAGAAAGCCGATGATGAGACATCGGCTGGCACAAACATGGTGTTCATCCTTCCAACGGAGTTTAGTGCTCCAGGATTAGACGAAGCACCTGTGGCACAACTTGATTGCAGCCCACGGCCGGTTATCTTTGAGAAGCCACGAGAAAGAAGTTACATGCATCTGAAGGCCCTGTACTTGCGAGGCTACATCAATGGGCAGCCTGTCAACAAGATGCTGGTGGACACCGGAGCGGCAGTCAACATTATGCCATACTCCATGCTACGTCGGTTGGCACGCTCTAGCTCGGATCTGATCAAGACCAATGTGACACCGAGCGATTTCAACGGCCAAGCATCCGACGCACAAGGTGTTCCGAACGTGGATCCGACCGTAGGAAGGAAAACCGTCCCTACGACGTTCTTTATTGTCGACGAGCAAGAGCACCTATGCTGTCCTACTAGGGAGAGATTGGATCCACGCCAACTGTTGCATTCCATCCACGATGCACCAATGCCTAAAACAGTGGGGTGGAGATGAAGTAGAAGTCGTCCACGCAGATGATTCAGCCGAGATTTCAGCGGCCGGCATGAACGTTTGGGAGACATCAGGCCAAGAGCCACTCTCAGGCATCAATTTGGACGACTGCGAGCGCATCGACGTGACAAAGGACGGGGTTAGGCTGGTTTTATCCACCGGCCTGACCGTGTAACAAGAGCAACATCTATGGACAAACGTGGCGATGCCGATCCATGTGATCGGCCCCAAGGTCTATGGAGGAACATTGCAAAACCTTCATTAAGCAATCAATATGGAGGCCGATTCCAGCAATCGGCCAAAATTATCCTCACCATGCATTCTGCCTAGGTTCAACGTCGATCTAATGGGCAATGGGTTTACGTCGGCTGGTGAGCTGAAAGAAGTCAACACTGGTCCTAACAGAGCCGACGTTCACAGATAGTGCCTTGGCTAACCACAGAGCCGATATCAGCAGTTACCTGGTAAAATCGGCTCGGGGGGCACCTAATCAGATGAAACATTGGGGGCCGATACATGTGCCATACATGTGCGGTGAAACATTGGGGGCCGATAGAAAATCGGCCCGTAAAAAAAAATTCTCATGATATACAGCCGATGCCCGGACATCGACTTTAGAGCTAAGAAACAAAACCGATGCACAGCCATCGACTCTAGTACGATTACACAGGATCTACCCGCTGCGTGTTCAAGACACAAGGACCTCCAACTCTGTGTTAGAGGAGTTTATTTCTAAGCCGCTGTGTGATCATCTGTAATATCGGCTTTCAACGGGAGAAAGGTGATCGGCTCTGGCTGGCTCTGCGTGGTAGCTTTCTCAGGTGTGATCGAGCTCAGGTCCATTTGTCTGAATTGCGTGTCCTCATCACTGTTTTCGCCTTGGCTGAGGCTCGGGGGGCAGCTGACCTGGTAGATGCTCTGTTTTTAGAAGCCGATTGGAGTGTCATCGGCTGGTCCTGCTTCGCAATCTTCTTCAAAGATGGTGAGTTCTTGCAAAAAAGGGATCCATCATCGCCGATAGGGAGTTGGCTCGGGCTATCCGGTTGCCGCAAAGGAACGAGAGCGAGGGTTATGAAGTATCACCGAAGAGATTTGCGAGCGAGGTGATATCTGTTCTGCAGAGTATCGGCTTCAGCGTCAAGTCGTTTCAGCAGCGGTTCTAGGGCTCTCTTGAAGGCATTGGTCTTCTACATTGTCCACCAGAGCTCAAAGTCATCGGTCGAAAAGATGAAGGATAGATGCGTTGACATCGGCTTATTGAGCATTGACCAAGGTACGATCACTCCGTAGTCGAAGAGATGAAGGGCGGATTATGAGGGACCAATGCGTTGCCATCGGTTCGTTGAGCATTGGCTAAGTGGACAATCGGCAAAGTCAGTATGAGGGGAAATCGGCTAAATTGGCATAAAGGAAATCGGCAAAATCAAATTGGGGAAATTCTTCATTGATAAACGAGATTTCTTACATAAAGAGCTGATTGCTCTCAAAAGGAAGTACTAAGGGGATACATTGCCCCATCTACTACTGATCCTATGCTAAGGGTCCTATCTACGGGCCGTCGCTGCCCTCGTCGTCGCCGTCGTCGCCGCTGTCGGCGCTACTCCCGGCGGGCTCGTCGTCGCCTGTTGTAGCGGCCGCCGGCAGGACCCTCGTTGTCCTCGTCCTCCTCGTCAGCGTCGTCGTCGTCGCTGTCGAAGTCGCTGAGGTTCCCCGGCCAGGGGCAGAAGCGCTTGGCCGGCGGTTCGTCGGAGGAGGTGTCGTCGTCGTCCTCCTCCTCCTCCTCCTCCTCCTCCTCCTCCTCAAAGGAGGTGAAGTCGTCCCAGGAGAAGCGATCGTCATCGCTCTCCTCCTCCGTTTCCCCGTCGGCGAGGAAGCGGAGGTCACTTTCCCCGTCGGTCGAGGACTTGTCGTCCTCAGACCAGACGGAGAAGTCGTGACTGGACTCCTCCCCGGCTGCGATGGCGCGGCGGATGTTGGCCGCGTGGACCTCCTCCGGGCCCCACTCCGGCGTCGGCTCGCGGGAGGAGGAGGATTCGATGGAAAGACCCGATGAGGCAGAGGAGGAAGAAGACATGGTGGCGCAGGAGGGCTTTTGGAGTGCTAATGCGAAGGGGATGAAGAAGCGAATTGTTTGGAACGGTTAAATAAAAGGGGATATAGTGGAGATTCAATGCCACAACAGTTTCCGAGGAAGTGGTGCCCAACGGAAAAGAAAAAATATTTTTGCCAGGTTACACGGAGAAGTGGAGGAGGCAAGGCATCATGATGAAGGATACTGCGACGGTTCTGCTCTGCCACGACATGACCCGACGAAGGAAAAGCATAATGATTTTGGAATTGTCATTTCCAAAACCAGGGGGCATGTGTTATCACCAGAATTTGACCGGATCAGAGGTGGGCCGCGATTGGAGATGGGCTTGAAGAATATACATCGAAGAAATACATGAATCGGCCTTGTATACAAAGTTTGGGCTAGTTTGCCCGTGTATCTGTACCATAGTAGGATACGTGTCGGTTAGATAGAGTTTGGGCTCGTGCCCGGTTGGGATTATTCCCACATTAGAAAGTCTACGGACTATAAATATGTATCTAGGGTTTATGAAATAAACAACAATCACGTTCACCACAAACCAATCTAGGCGCATCGCCAACTCCCTTGCCTCGAGGGTTTCTTCCGGGTAAGCATCATGCTGCCTAGATCGCATCTTGCGATCTAGGCAGTACACGTTTATTCGTCGTTCATGCGTTGCTCGTGCTGAAGCCTTTTTGATGGCGAGCAACGTAGTTATCTTAGATGTCTTAGGGTTAGCATTGTTCATCGTATCATATGCTATCGTCGTGCGACCCTTAGACATCTAGCCGCCCTTACACCTATCTTGGGTGTAAGGGCGGCACCCGCTTGATCATTATTTAGTAGATCCGATCCGTTATGATTGCTCCTTGTTCTTCAAGGATTAGTTTAATATCTGCATGGTTATGCCTTACAAACGGGTTGAAGGATCCAGTGGCGCGTAGGGTGTAGTTTGCTAGCCCTAGACAGGATGTTCCGAGGATCAACTTCGTGTTGGTTTTTAGGCCTTGTCTAGGGTCGGTTTACGATCACCGTGCGTGGCCGCCGAGCTCAATCACGAGTAGGACGTTCCGATTATGCGGTGAAAACCCTAAATCGTAGTAGGTCGTTTTAGCTTTATTTTGATCAAGCAGGACCACCATCCGATCGTACACCTCGTACGGATCATGGGTGGATCGGCTCCTTGAGCCGATTCACAGGACAACCTGAGAGCCGATCGAGGCTCGTATTTAATGTTTACGTGGATGCCATGCAGGAAACTAAGTGATGCGTGTAATTGACACGTCCGTTGGGAACCCCAAGAGGAAGGTGTGATGCGCACAGCGGCAAGTTTCCCTCAGTTAGAAACCAAGGTTTAATCGAACCAGTAGGAGTCAAGAAGCACGTTGAAGGTTGATGGCGGCGGGATGTAGTGCGGCGCAACACCGGAGATTCCGGCGCCAACGTGGAACCTGCACAACACAACCAAAGTACTATGCCCCAACGAAACGGTGAGGTTGCCAATCTCACCGGCTTGTCGTAACAAAGGGTTAACCGTATTGTGTGGAAGATGATTGTTTGCAGAGAAAACAGTAAAACAAGTATTGCAAGCAGATTTGTATTTCGAGTATAAAAGAATGGACCGGGGTCCACAGTTCACTAGAGGTGTCTCTCCCATAAGATAAAAGCATGTTGGGTGAACAAATTACAGTCGGGCAATTGACAAATAGAGAGGGCATAACAATGCACATACATGTCATGATAAGTACGAGTGAGATTTAATTGGGCATTACGACAAAGTACATAGACCGCCATCCAACTGCATCTATGCCTAAAAAGTCCACCTTCGAGTTATCATCCGAACCCCTTCCAGTATTAAGTTGCTAACAACAGACAATTGCATTAAGTATGGTGCGTAATGTAATCAATAACTACATCCTCGGACATAGCATCAATGTTTTATCCCTAGTGGCAACAGCATATCCATAACCTTAGGGGTTTCTGTCACTCCCCCCATTCACGGAGACATGAACCCACTATCGAGCATAAATACTCCCTCTTGGAGTTACTAGCATCAACT
Source organism: Lolium rigidum (assembly GCF_022539505.1). Classification (NCBI taxonomy): domain Eukaryota; kingdom Viridiplantae; phylum Streptophyta; class Magnoliopsida; order Poales; family Poaceae; genus Lolium; species Lolium rigidum. The sequence goes on along the minus strand of NC_061511.1, from coordinate 162,455,696 downwards.
TGGCCGGAGCCTCTACTAATAACGGAGAGCATGCAAGATCATAAACAACACATAGGTAATAACTTGATAATTAACATAACATGGTATTCTCTATCCATCGGATCCCGACAAACACAACATATAGAATTACGGATAGATGATCTTGATCATGTTAGGCAGCTCACAAGATCCAACAATGAAGCACAATGAGGAGAAGACAACCATCTAGCTACTGCTATGGACCCATAGTCCAGGGGTGAACTACTCACTCATCACTCCGGAGGCGACCATGGCGGTGAAGAGTCCTCCGGGAGATGAATCCCCTCTCCGGCAGGGTGCCGGAGGAGATCTCCAGAATCCCCCGAGATGGGATTGGCGGCGACGGCGTCTCAGTAAGGTTTTCCGTATCGTGGTTTTTCGCATCGGGGGTTTCGCGACGGAGGCTATAAGTAGGCGGAAGGGCAGAGTCGGAGGGCTAACGAGGGGCCCACACCATAGGGCGGCGCGGGCCCCCCTCTGGACGCGCGGCCCTATGGTGGCGGCGCCTCGTCGCCCCACTTCGTATCCCTTTCGGTCTTTTGGAAGCTTCGTGGCAAAATAGGACCCTGGGTTTTGATTTCGTCCAATTCCGAGAATATTTCGTTACTAGGATTTCTGAAACCAAAAACAGCAGAAAACAGCTTAGGCATCTTGTTAATAGGTTAGTTCCAGAAAATGCACGAATATGACATAAAGTTGGCATAAAACATGTAGATATCATCAATAATGTGGCATGGAACATAAGAAATTATCGATACGTCGGAGACGTATCGACATCCCCAAGCTTAGTTACGCTCGTCCCGAGCGAGTAAAACGATAACAAAGATAATTTCTGAAGTGACATGCCATCATAACCTTGATCATACTATTTGTAAACATATGTAATGAATGCAGCGATCAAAACAATGGTAATAACATGAGTAAACAAGTGAATCATAAAGCAAAGACTTTTCATGAATAGTACTTCAAGACAAGCATCAATAAGTCTTGCATAAGAGTTAACTCATAAAGCAATAAATCAAAGTAAAGGTATTGAAGCAACACAAAGGAAGATTAAGTTTCAGCGGTTGCTTTCAACTTGTAACATGTATATCTCATGGATAATTGTCAACATAGAGTAATATAACAAGTGCAATATGCAAGTATGTAGGAATCAATGCACAGTTCACACAAGTGTTTGCTTCTTGAGGTGGAGAGAGATAGGTGAACTAACTCAACATAAAAGTAAAAAGAATGGTCCTTCAAAGAGGAAAGCATCGATTGCTATATTTGTGCTAGAGCTTTTATTTTGAAAACATGAAACAATTTTGTCAACGGTAGTAATAAAGCATATGAGTTATGTAAATTATATCTTACAAGTTGCAAGCCTCATGCATAGTATACTAATAGTGCCCGCACCTTGTCCTAATTAGCTTGGACTACCGGATCATCGCAATACACATGTTTTAACCAAGTGTCACAAAGGGATACCTCCATGCCGCTCTGTACAAAGGTCTAAGGAGAAAGCTCGCATTTTGGATTTCTCGCTTTTGATTATTCTCAACTTAGACATCCATACCGGGACAACATGGACAACAGATAATGGACTCCTCTTTAATGCATAAGCATGTGGCAACAATTATTATTCTCATATGAGATTGAGGATATATGTCCAAAACTGAAACTTCCACCATGAATCATGGCTTTAGTTAGCGGCCCAATGTTCTTCTCTAACAATATGCATGCTCCAACCATATAGGTGGTAGATCTCTCTTACTTCAGACAAGACGGACATGCATAGCAACTCACATGATATTCAACAAAGAATAGTTAATGGCGTCCCCAGAAGCATGGTTATCGCACAACAAGCAACTTAATAAGAGATAAAGTGCATAAGTACATATTCAATACCACAATAGTTTTTAAGCTATTTGTCCCATGAGATATATATTGCAAAGGTGAATGATGGAATTTTAAAGGTAGCACTCAAGCAATTTACTTTGGAATGGCGGATAAATACCATGTAGTAGGTAGGTATGGTGGACACAAATGGCATAGTGGTTGGCTCAAGGATTTTGGATGCATGAGAAGTATTCCCTCTCGATACAAGGTTTAGGCTAGCAAGGTTATTTGAAACAAACACAAGGATGAATGGTACAGCAAACCTCACATAAAAGACATATTGTAAACATTATAAGACTCTACACCGTCTTCCTTGTTGTTCAAAACTCAATACTAGATATTATCTAGACTCTAGAGAAACCAAATATGCAAACCAAATTAGCAAGCTCTAAGTGTTTCTTCATTAATGGGTGCAAAGTATATGATGCAAGAGCTTAAACATGAGCACAACAATTTCCAAGTATCAAATTATCCAAGACATTTTAGAATTACTACATGTAGTATTTTCCAATTCCAACCATATAACAATTTAACGAAGAAGAAACTTCGCCATGAATACTATGAGTAGAGCCTAAGGACATACTTGTCCATATGCTACAGCGGAGCGTGTCTCTCTCCCATAAAGTGAATGCTAGGATCCATTTTATTCAAACAAAACAAAAACAAAAACAAACCGACGCTCCAAGCAAAGTGCATAAGATGTGACGGAATAAAAATATAGTTTCGGGGGAGGAACCTGATAATGCTGTCGATGAAGAAGGGGATGCCTTGGGCATCCCCAAGCTTAGACGCCTGAGTCTTCTTAGAATATGCAGGGGTGAACCACCGGGCATCCCCAAGCTTAGAGCTTTCACTCTCCTTGATCATATTGTATCATACTCCTCTCTTGATCCTTGAAAACTTCCTCCACACCAAACTCGAAACAACTCATTAGAGGGTTAGTGCACAATAAAAATTCACATGTTCAGAGGTGACACAATCATTCTTAACACTTCTAGACATTGCATAAAGCTACTGGACATTAATGGATCAAAGAAATTCATCCAACATAGCAAAAGAGGCAATGCGAAATAAAAGGCAGAATCTATCAAAACAGAACAGTCCGTAAAGATGGATTTTATTAGGGCACCAGACTTGCTCAAATGAAAATGCCCAAATTGAATGAAAGTTGCGTACATATCTGAGGATCACTCACGTAAATTGGCTTAATTTTCTGAGTTACCTACAGAGAATTAGACCCAGATTCGTGACAACAAAGAAATCTGTTTCTACGCGAGTAATCCAAATCTAGTATTTACTTTACTATCAAAGACTTTACTTGGCACAACAAAACATAAAACTAAGATAAGGAGAGGTTGCTACAGTAGTAAACAACTTCCAAGACTCAAATATAAAACAAAAATACTGTAGTAAAAACATGGGTTGTCTCCCATAAGCGCTTTTCTTTAACGCCTTTCAGCTAGGCGCAGAAAGTGTATATCAAGTATTATCAAGAGATGAAGCATCAACATCATAATTTGTTCTAATAATAGAATCATAAGGTAACTTCATTCTCTTTCTAGGGAAGTGTCCCATACCTTTCTTGAGAGAAAATTGATATTTAATATTACCTTCCTTCATATCAATATTAGCACCAACGGTTCGAACAAAAGGTCTTCCCAATATGATGGAGCAAGATGCATTGCATTCAATATCCAAGACAACAAAATCAACGGGGACAAGGTTATTGTTAACCATAATATGAACATTATCAACTTTCCCCAAAGGTTTCTTTTTAGCATTATCAGCGAGAATAACATCCAAATAACAATTTTTCAATGGTGGCAAGTCAAGCATATCATAGACTTTCTTAGGCATAACGAAATACTTGCACCAAGATCACATAAAGCATTACAATCAAAATCTTTGACCCTCATTTTAATGATGGGCTCCCAACCATCCTCTAGCTTTCTAGGAATAGAAGTTTCAAGTTTTAGTTTCTCTTCTCTAGCTTTTATGAGAGCATTTGTAATATGTTTTGTGAAAGCCAAGTTTACGACGCTAGCATTAGGACTTTTAGCAAGTTTTTGTAAGAACTTTATAACTTCAGAGATGTGGCAATCATCAAAATCTAAATCATTACAATCTAAAGCAATGGGATTATCATCCCCAAGGTTGGAAAAAATTTCAGCAGTTTTATCACGGAGCGGTTTCAGTGGTTTTAGCAGTTTCGGGTAATTTTGCGCGCTTTGCACTAGGAGTAGAAACATTGCCAACACCAATTATTTTACCATTGATAGTAGGAGGTGCAGCAACATGTGAATCATTAGCATTGCTAGTGGTGGTAATAGTCCAAACTTTAGCTACATTTTTCTCTTTAGCTAGTTTTTCATTTTCTTCTCTATCCCACCTAGCACGCAGTTCAGCCATTAATCTTATATTCTCATTAATTCTAACTTGGATGGAATTTGCTGTAGTAACAATTTTATTTTCAATATCCCTATTAGGCATAACTTTCGATTTCAAAAGATCAACATCAGAGGCAAGACTATCAACCTTAGAAGCGAGAATATCAATTTTATTGAGCTTTTCCTCAACAGATTTGTTAAAGGCAGTTTGTGTACTAATAAATTCTTTAAGGATAGCTCCAAGTCCAGGGGGTGTATTCCTATTATTGTTGTAAGAATTCCCATAAGAATTAGCATAACCGTTACCATTATTATAAGGATATGGCCTATAGTTATTACTAGAATTGTTCCGATAAGCATTGTTGTTGAAATTATTATTTTTAATGAAGTTTACATCAACATGTTATTCTTGGGCAACCAATGAAGCTAACGGAACATTATTAGGATCAACATTAGTCCTATCATTCACAAGCATAGACATAATAGCATCAATCTTATCACTCAAGGAAGAGGATTCTTCAACGAATTTACCTTCTTACCTTGTGGAGCTCTTTCCGTGTGCCATTCGAGTAATTAATCATCATATCATCAAGAAGCTTTGTAGCCGCCCCCAAGGTGATGGACATAAAGGTACCTCCAGCAGCTGAATCCAATAAATTCCGCGAAGAAAAATTTAGTCCTTGCATAGAAGGTTTGGATGATCATCCAAGTAGTCGATCCATGGGTTGGGCAATTTTTAACCAAAGATTTCATTCTTTCCCAAGCTTGAGCAACATG